>NC_061510.1:71555537-71577420 GCF_022539505.1 Lolium rigidum | reverse complement strand
CAACTAGCTTCTAAGGCGGGAGCGCCTAGGAAGTTACCTCCGCGAGACAATCAAGAACATATCTATTCCAACTAGAGATACCAACATAAAAATTCCTGAGTAGGATAGTGGTGGAGTGTTTCTTAGTGCACCTATTATGGGCATCACTAATTCTATACCAAGCATCTTTTAAACATTCTCCCCCTTGTTGCTTAAATGAACGAACTTCAACCTCAGGATTACTCATTTCAGCGAGTAGTAAATAAAGCAAACTAGATAAAGTAAATGTAAGTAAACTAATTTTTTTTGTGTTTTCGGTATAGCAAACAAGATAACAAGTAAAGTAAAACTAGCAACTAATTTTTTTGTATTTTGATTTAGTGCAGCAAACAAAGTAGTAAATAAAACTAAGCAAGACAAAAACAAAGTAAAGAGATTGAGAAGTGGAGACTCCCCTTGCAGCGTGTCTTGATCTCCCGGCAACGGCGCCGGAAATTTATGCTTGATGGCGTGTATTTCACACGTTCGTTGGGCAACCCCAAGAGGAAGGTATGATGCGCACAGCGAGCAAGTTTTCCCTCGAGAAAGAAACCAAGGTTTATCGAACCAGGAGGAGTCAAGAAGCACGTTGAAGGTTGATGGCGGCGAGATGTAGTGCGGCGCAACACCGAGGATTCCGGCGCCAATGTGGAACCTGCACAACACAACCAAAGTACTTTGCCCCAACGAAACAAGTGAGGTTGTCAATCTCACCGGCTTGCTGTAACAAAGGATTAACCGTATTATGTGGAAGATGATTGTTTGCGGAAAACAGATAGAACAAGTATTGCAGTAGATTGTATTTCGAGTAAAGAGAATTGGACCGGGGTCCACAGTTCACTAGAGGTGTCTCTCCCATAAGACGAACAGCATGTTGGGTGAACAAATTACAGTTGGGCAATTGACAAATAAAGAGAGCATGACCATGCACATACATATTATGATGAGTATAGTGAGATTTAATTGGGCATTACGACAAAGTACATAGACCGCCATCCAACTGCATCTATGCCTAAAAAGTCCACCTTCGGGTTCATCCGAACCCCTCAGATATTAAGTTGCTAACAACGAGACAATTGCATTAAGTATTGCGCGTAATGTAACTAGTGACTACATCCTTGAACATAGCACTAATGTTTTATCCCTAGTGGCAACAAGACATCCATAACCTTAGTGGTTCTTGTCACTCCTCCGATTCACGGAGGCATGAACCCACTATCGAGCATAAATACTCCCTCTTGGAGTTACTAGCATCAACTTGGCCAAAGCATCTACTAATAACGGAGAGCATGCAAGATCATAAACAACACATAGACATAGTCTTGATAATCAACATAACAAGTATTCTCTATTCATCGGATCCCAACAAACGCAACATATAGAATTACGGATAGATGATCTTGATCATGTTAGGCAGCTCACAAGATCCGACAATGATAGCACAATGGGGAGAAGACAACCATCTAGCTACTGCTATGGACCCATAGTCCAGGGGTAGACTACTCACACATCACACCGGAGGCGACCATGGCGGCGTAGAGTCCTCCGGGAGATGATTCCCCTCTCCGGCAGGGTGCCGGAGGCGATCTCTCGGATCCCCCGAGATGGGATCGGCGGCGGCGGCGTCTCGATAGGTTTTCCGTATCGTGGCTCTCGGTGCTCGGGGGTTTCGTCACGAGGCTTTAAGTAGGCGAAGGGTAGGTCAAGAGGCGGCACGAGGGCCCCACACCACAGGGCCGCGCGGCCAGGGGGGCCGCGCCGCCCTAGGGTGTGGCCCCCTCGTGGCCCCTCTTCGTCTCGTCTTCGGTCTTCGGAAGCTTCGTGAGAAAATAGGCCTCTCGGGCTTTTATTTCGTCCAATTCGAGAATATTTCTTTACTAGGATTTCTGAAACCAAAAACAGCAGAAAACAGACAAGCGGCACTCGGCATCTTGTTAATAGGTTAGTTCCAGAAAATGCACGAATATGACATAAAGTGTGCATAAAACATGTAGATAACATCAATAATGTGGCATGGAACACAAGAAATTATCGATACGTTGGAGACGTATCAGGGATCCAGGACATCACGAGGATGTCCGGAATGGTCCGGAGAATAAGATTCATATAAGGGAAGTTGATTTCTAGGTTTCGGAAAAGTTCGGGATTTTTCCGGTGGAAGACCGGGAAGGTTCTAGAAGGTTCCGGGGGTCCAACCAGTGGGCCCAGGACCCTAGGAGGCCTAGCATGGGTAGAGGGGATGCACCCTAGCCTAATGGGCCAGGGGCACATGCCCCTCAAGTCCCAAGTCGGCCACCCTTAGGGTTTTCCCCAAAACCCTAGGGGGATCAACTTGGGGGGGAAGAATTACCCCTCCCCCCTCTGGCCGCCGGCCCTAGATGGGTTTAGGGCATTGGGGACCACCCAAACCGACCTCCCCCCCTATATAAAGAGGGGAGGGTGCAGGGGGGCGCTCACCCCTTCCAGACCTAGCTCTGGCCGCCCCCTCTCTCATCCATAGAGCTGCTCCGGCTTGGCGAAGCCCTGCAGCTTTTATCCTCCACCACCACCACGCCGTCGTGCTACTGGGATTCCGAGGGGATCTACCACACCTCTGCTGCCCGCTGGAACGGGGAGAGGATGGGCTTCATCGACACCGTACGCACGACCGAGTATGGAAGTGCTGCCGGATTGCAGCACAGGATGATCGACTACATCAACAACGAGATCTAATCTCGTAGGCTTTGAAAATCTTCGAGGGTTAGTCTCACATACATCTCGTTGCTTCGATCTTCATAGATTAGATCTTGGCCTTTCCTAGATTGGATCTTGGTTTTGTTCTTGTTCACGGTAGAAATTTTTTGTTTTCTATGCAACGAACCCATCAGGTTGGCCAGAAAAAAAAGATAGATGGGTGGCAAGGCTGTGGTTCTGATCGGAAGGAAACAACCGAAGGGAAAGCGTCATCTGTGATAAGCACCAAAGTCTAAAGAAGCACTATCTTTTCCTTAATTTTTCTAGGTTATTTAGGTTATAGGTCGATTTGTGTTGAGAAGAACACATCAAATGTTAATGTATGCACCTCTAGGCAGTCTTGAGTTTGCAACTAGAAATAGTAATAACTTTTGCTGGTATCGATCCTAAGAGAAATTAATAGAATGGTGTTCACTAGGAGAGGGGGCACCATGATCATCAAGGTAGAAAAGCTAATCAACCCAGCAAGTGATAGGTGGCATACTCGTCTGCTTGAAGAAAACTTCCACCCTATCGATGTGTGCACAATATAAGCTATACCCTTGTCCCCTTGGGGCATCAGTGATTATATTGCATGTCACGGTACATGGAATGGAATGTTTTCTGTTAGGTCGGCTTATCATATGGAGTGGTAGCACCAATATGGAAGCCGATTGAGGAGAAGGGATTAAGCTAGAAACTCTCAGATGAATCGGGTCTGGAGTGAATGCTAGAAATTATCGGTGCCAACAAAATTTAAAAAATCACATGGCGGGCCTTGCATGGAATTATTCCTTGCATGTGTACTCTTGCAAATAGGCACAATTGTGGTTCTAGGCAGTGTCATGTATGTTTATGGGGTGCTGAAGATATAGCTCATATGTTACTCAAATGTGATCGGGCATGTGAGATATGGAAAGCACTTGGTCTGGATCAGTACATACAAAGTGTTATCTTGGAAGATCGATCTGGAAGTGTCATCTTGGAACATCTTCTTAGATCGAAGCAATCGGTCATTTTATCGATGGGGCGGACTTGCGGTGGAGGAGGTAATAGCCGCAGCAGTTTGGTTCATCTGGTGGCATTGCAGAGAAATAAAGCATAATGGCTCAGCCCCAACCCCAAGCACACTTGCATTATCTATAAAAGCCATGGTATTAGATGGTTTTTTTTGAACAGGAAAAGGCGCTAGTGCGCCAAACTTATATTCAGCTCAAGTGCAGAGTACAGCCTGTATTACATAGTCCTGCCAGGATACATTTTGTAGAGAAGAGATTGCATGACAGGAGGATGAAGAATGAGCTGAACAAATACATCTATATATAGGTTCACCAAGGGATTGCCTAAGAACCTGATGAGCACACTTGTGGGCGACACCATTTAAATCTCTTTTGATGTGGAACACTTGCGAATTTTTCTTGAACATGGAGTTGAGGATCTGTGCAAATGTTTCCCTTGCATTCCAATGCAGTTGAGGGTTATCAAGTTTCCTACTCGCCATCGCTTTCGCAAGGATCTGGTTGTCCGTCAGTAGAGTTGGTCTATTTATGTTGAGTAATTCAGCTAGCTTTGTTGCAAGGAGCATTGCATCAGCTTCTGCTTGGAGAACAGAAGCTACTTGTGGCGCTGAAGCTTGCACCATGACATTGAATTCCTGGCCGTTCTCCACGTACTGCAGAAATACACCAATTCCTGTTGTTCCTACACCTCCTGGGATTTTATTGCATTTCCAAGAAGCATCCGAATAGACCTTGGCACCTGCAATGACTAGATCAGACTTAAGTGTTTCTCCTTGGACAGGGAAGGCTGCTGTCCCTGTTGGGTTCTGAGACTTTGGCTGCACCTGCAAGGAAGGATCAGAGGCAACAACAATTTCCAAATTATTCAGAATAGCTTGTGCATTGAGATTTATTTGATATGGTTCTCCTTTTTTCTGGTCAAAGAGGCAATCATTTCTGGACTTCCATAAGCACCACATAAAGGTGAGAATGTTTTGAAGGGAAGTATGAGGATGATTCATATTCAGCAAATTCATTATAATATGAGTTAAAGAGTTGTTGTTTTGTATGAGTTGGTCAGATCGAATAAACCAGGGAGAGGTAAACCAAGCTGCTCTTGCGAAATGGCAGGTAAAAAAGAGATGAATATCGTCCTCCTCCAGACCGCACCTGCAACAAAGTTTGCTAATGTGTTTTGAGTACTTACCAGCCCTCGTTCCAGTGGGAAGGGCTCTCCAAAGGAAACGCCAAGCAAAGGCTTGAATCCTTGGCAAGATGGTTTTGTTCTTCCAAATCTGATTTAGAAGTTGTGTTGTTGCCTGCGAAACCTGTCTTGGCCTTGGCTCTCCCAGTTCCTGTAATCTCTGCAAGTATGCATAGTATGCACTTTTTGAAATGCACTTGCCATTCGGGGTTAGCGTCCAGCATAGAATGTCCTTCTCTTGAGAATTAATAATGGGTGTTTGCTTAATAATTTGAGCTGTAGGTTGCTGGAACAGAGAGTCGATGAGCTGGAGGTTCCAAGCTTGATGGTTAGGAGTCCAAAGATCCTTCACAAGCACCGGATAAACAAAGTCTGGTTGCTGAATTATGAGATCATTATATATATTTTCCCATGATTTGAACCAAGGAGAACTCCACAGAGAGATATTTCCTTGAGTGATTTGATAGAAAGAATGAGCTTTGAGGAGAGGTAGAATTTTCAAAACAGAGGTCCAGAAGGCTGATTTAGGCACATTGGGCTTTGGACGCCAGATTGAGCTATCATAAAAATATTTTTCCTTTAGAACCCTATGAAGGAAATCATCAGGTTGTTGAGCTATTCGCCAAGCAGCCATGAGAATAAGACTCTGGTTGACAGCCTGAAAATTTCGGATACCTAGGCCACCTTCTCTTTTCGGAGTGCGTATGTCCTTCCAAGCTCTCAAACAAAGAGCTCGACTCGTATTCTCCTCTCTAACTCCCATCCACCAGACCAGAAAGTCCGGATAATAGCAGTAAGTTTGGATAAGAATTTTTTTGAAAACAGAATGTTCGACATATAATAGACAGGAATTGAGGCAAAGACAGATTTAATGAGCTCAAGTCTTGCTGCGTGTGAGAGTTTATCTGCCTTATACGTGCTCAGTTTAGATTTGAACTTATCTATCACAAAGTTGTAGGCAGAAGCTCTATCTTTTGCTGGAAGAATAAGAGGATGCCAAAGGTGGACAAAAGAAGAATCTATTTCCGGAACTTGGAAGATGTTTTTGATGGTTGCAGTTGTTGTGGGATCAACATGTTTACTGAAAATAATCCTAGATTTGGACCAGTTTGGAGTTTGACCTGATTGAGTGCAGAAGGAATGGAGAACACTACTCATTGTAGTTGCTTCGTGAATATTTGCCCATCCACAGATAAGCAAGTCATCTGCAAATAACGGTGAATGAATAGGAGGGCAATTATGTCCAAGAATAATACCTTGGAGGTTGCTCTCAGACATAGCTTCTTGCAGACCTATGGAAAGCTCATTGATTGCCATGACAAAAAGAGTGGGAGAGAGGGGACAGCCTTGTCTGATTCCTCTGGTGCTACGAAACTTTGCAAAAGACTGGCCATTAATAACGACAGAAAAAGTTGGTGAGGAAATACAAGCATGCACCAAGTTTATGAAATGTTCGTGTAGCCCTTTACGTGCAAGCGCCGTGACAACATGATTCCATTCTAGGCGATCAAAAGCCTTAGCAAGATCAATTTTAAGCATAAAGGCTTGGTCTTTCCAGGAGCTGAGAGTGAAGGAGTGGGTAATTTCTTGAGCAATTATAATGTTGTTGCTATTACGCCTACCTTCAATTAAAGCTTGTTGAGAAGGGTGAATATAGTCCGGCAAGTGAGGTTTAAGTCTATTAGCTAACTAATTGGTCTATAATCAGCCGGAACAAGAGGCACAAGCTTTTTTGGAATTAAAACAATATGGGTGTCATTTATATGTGCAGGAAGAATACCAGAGTCAAAGAAGGATTTTACCACCATGTAGACGCCATCTCCAATCCAACTCCAAGTAGCCAAGTAAAATTCCACATTGAACCCATCTGGTCCTGGAGATGTGATACGTCCCAAATGTATCTATAATTTCTTATGTTTCATGCTACTTTTATGATGATACTCACATGTTTTATACACATTATATGTCATTATTATGCATTTTCCGGCACTAACCTATTGACGAGATGCCGAAGAGCCGATTCTGTTGTTTTACTTGTTTTTGGTTTCAGAAATCCTAGTAAGGAAATATTCTCGGAATTGGATGAAATCAACACCCAGGGGCCTATTTTTCCACGAAGCTTCCAGAAGACCGGTGGAGAGAAGAAGTGGGGCCACGGGGCACCGCCACACTAGGGCCGCGCGGCCTAAGGGGGGCCCGCGCGGCCCTAGCGTGTGGGGCCCCCGTGACTCTCCCGACTCTGCCATTCCGCCTACTTAAAGCCTCCGTCGCGAAACCCCCAGTACCGAGAGCCACGATACGGAAAACCTTCCAGAGACGCCGCCGCCGCCAATCCCATCTCGGGGATTCGGGAGATCGCCTCCCGGCACCTGCCGGAGAGGGGAATCATCTCCCGGAGGTCTCTTCATCGCCATGATCGCCTCGGATCGATGTGTGAGTAGTCCACCCCTGGACTATGGGTCCATAGCGATAGCTAGATGGTTGTATTCTCCTCATTGTGCTATCATGTTAGATCTTGTGAGCTGCCTATCATGATCAAGATCATCTATTTGTAATCCTTCATGTTGTGTTTGTTGGGATCCGATGAATATTGAATACTATGTCAAGTTGATTATCAATCTATCATATATGTTATTTATGTTCTTGCATGCTCTCCGTTGCTAGTAGAGGCTCACGGCCAAGTTGATACTTGTGACTCCAAGAGGGAGTATTTATGCTCGATAGTGGGTTCATGCCTCCATTAAATGCGGGACATTGACGGAAAGTTCTAAGGTTGTGGATGTCTGTTGCCACTAGGGATAAAACATCGATGCTTTGTCTAAGGATATTTGTGTTGATTACATTACGCACCATACTTAATGCAATTGTATGTTGTTTACAACTTAATACCGGAAGGGGTTCGGATGATAACTCGAAAGTGGACTTTTTAGGCATAGATGCATGCTTGGATAGCGGTCTATGTACTTTGTCGTAATGCCTTGATTAAATCTCATAGTACTCATCATGATATATGTATGTGCATTGTTATGCCTTCTTTATTTGTCAATTGCCCAATTGTAATTTGTTCACCCAACATCTGCTATCTTATGGGAGAGACACCACTAGTGAACTGTGGACCCCGGTCCTATTCTTTACATCTGAAATACAATCTACTGCAATTGTTCTTTACTGTTCTTCGCAAACAATCATCATCATCCACACTATACATCTAATCCTTTGTTTACTGACAAGGCTGGTGAGATTGACAACCTCGCTTGTTATGTTGGGGCAAAGTTACGTGATTGTGTTGTGCATGTTCCACGTTGGCGCCGGAATCCCTGGTGTTGCGCCGCACTACACTCCGCCGCCATCAAACTTCAACGTGCTTCTTGGCTCCTCATCGGTTCGATAAACCTTGGTTTCTTTCTAAGGGAAAACTTGCTATCGTACGCATCACACCTTCCTCTTGGGGTTCCCAACGGACGTGTCGACTGCACGCATCAAGCTCTTTTTCTGTCGCCGTTGCCGGGGAGATCAAGACACGCTGCAAGGGGAGTCTCCCACTTCCAATCTCTTTACTTTGTTTTTGTCTTGCTTTACTTTATTTACTACTTTGTTTGCTGCACTTAAACAAAACACACACAAAATAGTTGCTAGCTTTACTTTATTTACTGTCTCGTTCTCTATATCAAAAACACAAAAAAATTAGTTACTTGCATTTACTTTATTTAGTTTGCTTTATTTACTACTGCTAAAATGAATACTCCTGAGAACACTAAGTTGTGTGATTTCACTAGTTAGGCTTAATGGAAAACAATGAGCTTTTTATTCTATTTCCTGAGTTAAGACATGGATTGTTTGATGCGAAAATTAAAAAACCTATGGAACCTTATTTGCATGCTGGTAGTAATATTAGTATGAACGCTTTGAACACCATTGTTGATAATGATATAGAAAGTTCTAAGCTTGGGGAAGCTGGTTTTGATGAGCATGATATTTTTAGTCCCCCAAGCATTGAGGAGAAAATTTTCTTTGATGATACTTTGCCTCCTATTTATGATGATTATAATGATAGTGGTCTTTTGGTTCCACCTACTATGGATAGTAAATTTTATTATGATTATACTATGCCTCCTACAGTTGATGAGAATAATAATGATAGCTACTTTGTTGAATTTGCTCCGACAACAACTAATGAAATTGATTATGCTTATGTGGAGAGTAATAATTTTATGCATGAGACTCATGATAAGAATGTTTCATTTGATAGTTATATTGTTGAGTTTGCTCATGATGCTACTGGATATTATTATGAGAGAGGAAAATATGGTTGTAGAAATTTTCATGTTACTAAAACACCTCTCTTTTTCCTAAAAATCTTGAAGCTGCACTTGTTTTATCTTTCTATGCTTGTTGCATTATGCTTCATGAATTTGTTTATTTACAAGATTCCTTTTCATAGGAAGTGGGTTAGGCTTAAATTTGTTTTGAATTTGCCTCTTGATGCTCCCTTTTGCTTCAACTCTTATTTCTTGGGAGTGCATCAATAAAACTGCTGAGCCCATCTTAATGGCTATAAAGAAAGCACTTCTTGGGAGATAACCCATGCTTTTATTTTGCTACTGTTTTATTTGAGTCTTGGAAGTTGTTTACTACTGTAGCAACCTCTCCTTATCTTTATTTTATTGCATTGTTGTGCCAAGTAAAGTCTTTGATAGTAAAGTCAATACTAGATTTGGATTACTGCGCAGAAACAGATTTCTTGCTGTCACGAATTTCGACCTGCCTCTCTGTAGGTAACTCAGAAAAATCTGACAATTTACGTGCGTGATCCTCAGATATGTACGCAACTTTCATTCAATTTGGGCATTTTCATTTGAGCAAGTCTGGTGCCTCAATAAAATTCATCTTTACGGACTGTTCTGTTTTGACAGATTCTGCCTTTTATTTCGTATGGCCTCTTTTGCTATGTTGGATGGATTTCTTTGTTCCATTAATGTCCAGTAGCTTTGTACAATATCCAGAAGTGTTAAGAATGATTATGTCACCTCTGAACATGTGAATTTTTGATTATGCACTAACCCTCTAATGAGTTTGTTTCGAGTTTGGTGTGGAGGAAGTTTTCAAGGGTCAAGAGAGGAGGATGATACAATATGATCAAAAAGAGTGAAAAGTCGAATCTTGGGGATGCCCCCGTGGTTCATCCCTGCATATTTTAAGAAGACTCAAGCGTCTAAGCTTGGGGATGCCCAAGGCATCCCTTCTTCATCGACAACTTATCAGGTTCCTCTAGTGAAACTATATTTTTATTCCGTCACATCTTATGTGATTTACTTGGAGCGTCTGTTTGTTTTTGTTTGAATAAGATCGGATCCTAGCATTCTTTGTTTGGGAGAGAGACACGCTCCGCTGTTTCGTATGAACACATGTGTTCTTAGCTTTATCTTTAATGTTCATTGCGAAAGTTGGACTATTTCATTCATTGTTATATGGTTGGAAACGGAAAATGCCGCATGTGGTAAATGGTTTAATGTCTTGAATAATGTGATACTTGGAAATTGTTGTGCTCATATAGATCATGTTTAAGCTCTTGCATCATGTACTTTGTACCCATTAATGAAGAACTACATAGAGCTTGTTAAAATTTGGTTTGCATGATTGATCTCTAGAGTCTAGATATTTTTCTGGTTGAGGTGTTTGAATAACAAGGAGACAATATAAAGTCTTATAATAGTTACAATATGTTCATATGTGAGCTTTGCTGCACCTTTTATACTTGAGTTTGCTTCAAACAACCTTGCTAGCCTAGCCTTGTATTAAGAGGAATTCTTCTCGTGCATCCAAATCCTTGAGCCAACTACTATGCCATTTGTGTCCACCATACGTACCTACCACATGGTATTTCCCCGCCATTCCAAAGTAAATTACTTGAGTGCTACCTTTAAAATTTCCATTCTTTACCTTTGCAATATATAGCTCATGGGACAAATAGCTTAAAAACTGTCGTGGTGAAGAATATGTACTTATGTGTCTTATTTCTTAGTAAGTTGCTTGTTGAGCGGTAACCATGTTTTCTGGGGACGCCATCAACTTTACCTTTGTTGAATATCATGTGAGTTGCTATGCATGTTCGTCTTGTCTGAAGTAAGAGCGATTTTCATGATCAAATGGTTTGAGTATGCATAATGTTAGAGAACAACATTAGGCCGCTAACTAAAGCCATGATTCATGGTGGAAGTTTCAGTTTGGACAACTAATCCTCAATCTCTTATGAGAATTTTAATTGTTGTTGAATGCTTATGCATTAAAGAGGAGTCCATTATCTGTTGTCTATGTTGTCCCGGTATGGATGTCTAAGTTGAGAATAATCAAAAGCGAGAAATCCAATGCGAGCTTTCTCCTTAGACCTTTGTACGAGGCGGCATAGAGGTACCCCTTTGTGACACTTGGTTGAAACATATGCTATGCAATGATAATCCGTGTTAATCCAAGCTAATTAGGACAAGGTGCGAGCACTATTAGTATACTATGCATGAGGCTTCCAACTTATAAGATATCTTATACATAACACATATGCTTTATTACTACCGTTGACAAAATTGTTTCTTGTTTTCAAAATGAAAAGCTCTAGCACAAATATAGTAATCAATGCTTCCCTCTGCGAAGGGCCTATATTTTACTTTATTGTTGAGTCAGTTTGCCTATTCTTTCTATCCCAGAAGCAAACACTTGTATCAACTGTGTACATTGATTCTTACATGTTTACTTATTGTACTTGTTATATTGCTTTATGTTGACAATTATCCATGAGATAAATATGTTACAAGTTGAAAGCAACCGCTGAAACTTAATCTTCCTTTGTGTTGCTTCAATGCCTTTACTTTGAATTTATTGCTTTATGAGTAACTCTTATGCAAGTCTTATTGATGCTTGTCTTGAAAGTATTATTCATGAAAGTCTTTGCAATATGATTCATTTGTTTACTCATTATCTTCATCATTGCTTCGAATCGCTGCATTCATCTCATATGCTTTACAATATTATGATCAAGATTATGATAGCATGTCACTTCAGAAATTATCTTTGCTATCGTTTACCTACTCGAGGGCGAGTAGGAACTAAGCTTGGGGATGCTTGATACGTCCCAAACGTATCTATAATTTCTTATGTTCCATGCTACTTTTATGATGATACTCACATGTTTTATACACATTATATGTCATTATTATGCATTTTCCGGCACTAACCTATTGACGAGATGCCGAAGAGCCGATTCTTGTTTTCGCTGTTTTTGGTTTCGAAATCCTAGTAAGGAAATATTCTCGGAATTGGACGAAATCAACGCCCGTGGGCCTATTTTTCCACGAAGCTTCCGGAAGACCGGAGGAGAGACGAAGTGGGGCCACGGGCGCCGCCACACTAGGGCGGCGCGGCCTAAGGGGGCCCGCGCGGCCCTAGCATGTGGGGCCCCGTGACTCTCCCGACTCCGCCCTTCCGCCTACTTAAAGCCTCCGTCGCGAAACCCCGATACCGAGAGCCACGATACGGAAAACCTTCCAGAGACGCCGCCGCCGCCAATCCCATCTCGTGGAATTCAGGAGATCGCCTCCGGCACCCTGCCGGAGAGGGGAATCATCTCCCGGAGGTCTCTTCATCGCCATGATCGCCTCCGGATCGATGTGTGAGTAGTCCACCCCTCGGACTATGGGTCCATAGCAGTAGCTAGATGGTTGTCTTCTCATCATTGTGCTATCATGTTAGATCTTGTGAGCTGCCTATCATGATCAAGATCATCTATTTGTAATCCTTCATGTTGTGTTTGTTGGGATCCGATGAATATTGAATACTATGTCAAGTTTATTATCAATCTATCATATATGTTATTTATGTTCTTGGATGCTCTCCGTTTCTAGTAGAGGCTCTGGCCAAGTTGATACTTGTGACCCCAAGAGGGAGTATTTATGCTCGATAGTGGGTTCATGCCTCCATTAAATCTGGGACGGTGACATAAAGTTCTAAGGTTGTGGATGTGCTGTTGCCACTAGGGATAAAACATCGATGCTTTGTCTAAGGATATTTGTGTTGATTACATTAAGCACCATACTTAATGCAATTTTCTGTTGTTTACAACTTAATACCGGAAGGGGTTCAGATGATAACCTGAAAGTGGACATTTTAGGCATAGATGCATGCTGGATAGCGGTCTATGTACTTTGTCGTAATGCCCCGATTAAATCTCATAGTACTCATCATGATATATGTATGTGCATTGTTATGCCTTCTTTATTTGTCAATTGCCCAACTATAATTTGTTCACCCAACATCTGCTATCTTATGGGAGAGACACCACTAGTGAACTGTGGACCTCGGTCCTATTCTTTACATCTGAAATACAATCTACTGCAATTGTTCTTTACTGTTCTTCGCAAACAATCATCATCATCCACAGTATACATCTAATCCTTTGTTTACAGCTGAAAGTGCATGGAGCCCCCATGTGTGGTTTTGGTAATTAATGACAATCCCTATGGACTAATGTTTGCATTGAGTTATATTTGTAGGAGTTGTCCATAGGCAATTCTTGAACCATATGTTGGCTTCAAGGTTGCAATAAGAAGAAATTGATGAAGGATATCAAGTGTCCAGTATGTCTTGAAGATGAAGATGAAGTGAGCCCTCAAGTTACTTCAAGACATCAACATGATGAAGAATGAAGAAATGAAGTGCAAGTTCAAGATGAGCCAACTCGAAGAGATCTTATGCTTGACTCTTTCCATCCATATGGTGATCATGGATATGTGAAGTTGCGCCGAGGAAGAAGCTCTCCCATGGTGGTTTATGGGGGAGCAATCTACAAGACTTCGTCAAGCAAGCACAAGCAAGAAAGGCGTTCCATCTTGTTGCGGTCAAGACCGTCATCATCAAGCTCAAGTGGAATGGGCAAGGTTAAGGTTTGCTGTTGATAGGGTTTCTTTCTCACCGGTCTCATGGTGTAGTTGGAGACCGGTTTATAGTTTAGTTGACGTACTATCAAGAGGGCTCTCGAGTGAGTAACTCGATCGTATCGTTCGGAGAGAGCTCAAACCTTTGCATCCTTGCATCATCTTTCTTGGTTGTTATTTGGATCTTATCCATGTGATGTTTTAGAGCTTGTGCTTATTCTCATGACAAGCTCTAGTTCATCGAAAATGGATTTCGGGCTTATCACTTGTTGCGTTTTCGATATCGGTGATTTTCCCGGTTTCTCGTATTTTGAGGTTTCACTCTAAAATTTATAGAAAATCATCCCTGGCTAGTTTCATCCCGTTTGGATTCTCCAATCTCAAACAAAATTGGTTTCATCCCGTTTGGATTCTCCAATCTCAAGATATTTGGATTTCATATTTGGGTTTAAAAGTAAAAGGAAGGAAAAGGAGAGGAGGGGCAGCCGCCGGAGGCATGGGTGATACGTCTCCGACGTATCGATAATTTCTTATGTTCCATGCCACATTATTGATGATATCTACATGTTTTATGCACACTTTATGTCATATTCGTGCATTTTCTGGAACTAACCTATTAACAAGATGCCGAAGTGCCGATTCTTTGTTTCTCGCTGTTTTTGGTTTCGAAATCCTAGTAACGAAATATTCTCGGAATTGGACGAAATCAACGCCCAGGGTCCTATTTTGCCACGAAGCTTCCAGAAGACCGAAAGGGATACGAAGTGGGGCGACGAGGCGCCGCCACCATAGGGCCGCGCGGCCAGAGGGGGGCCCGTGCCGCCCTATGGTGTGGGCCCCTCGTCAGCCCTCCGACTCTGCCCTTCCGCCTACTTATAGCCTCCGTCGCGAAACCCCCGATACGAAAAACCACGATACGGAAAACCTTCCAGAGACGCCGCCGCCGCCAATCCCATCTCGGGGGATTCTGGAGATCTCCTCCGGCACCCTGCCGGAGAGGGGATTCATCTCCCGGAGGACTCTTCACCGCCACGGTCGCCTCCGGAGTGATGAGTGAGTAGTTCACCCCTGGACTATGGGTCCATAGCAGTAGCTAGATGGTTGTCTTCTCCTCATTGTGCTTCATTGTTGGATCTTGTGAGCTGCCTAACATGATCAAGATCATCTATCTGTAATGCTATATGTTGTGTTTGTCGGGATCCGATGGATAGAGAATACCATGTTATGTTAATTATCAAGTTATTACCTATGTGTTGTTTATGATCTTGCATGCTCTCCGTTATTAGTAGAGGCTCCGGCCAAGTTGATGCTAGTAACTCCAAGAGGGAGTATTTATGCTCGATAGTGGGTTCATGCCTACATTGATACCGGGACGATGGGACGAAGGTTCTAAGGTTGTGTTGTCTTGTTGCCACTAGGGATAAAACATTGATGCTATGTCTAAGGATGTAGTTGTTGATTACATTACGCACCATACTTAATGCAATTGTCTCGTTGCTTTGCAACTTAATACTGGAAGGGGTTCGGATGATAACCTGAAGGTGGACTTTTTAGGCATAGATGTAGTTGGATGGCGGTCTATGTACTTTGTCGTAATGCCCAATTAAATCTCATTGTACTTATCATGACATGTATGTGCATTGCTATGCCCTCTCTATTTGTCAATTGCCCGACTGTAATTTGTTCACCCAACATGCTTTTATCTTATGGGAGAGACACCTCTAGTGAACTGTGGACCCCGGTCCATTCTTTTATACTGAAATACAAATCTGCTGCAATACTTGTTCTTTCATTGTTTTCTCTGCAAACAATCATCTTCCACACAATACGGTTAATCCTTTGTTACAGACAAGCCGGTGAGATTGACAACCTCACTGTTTCGTTGGGGCAAAGTACTTTGGTTGTGTTGTGCAGGTTCCACGTTGGCGCCGGAATCTCTGGTGTTGCGCCGCACTACATCCCGCTACCATCAACCTTCAACGTGCTTCTTGGCTCCTCCTGGTTCGATAAACCTTGGTTTCTTTCTGAGGGAAAACTTGCTGTTGTGCGCATCATACCTTCCTCTTGGGGTTCTCAACGAACGTGTGAATTACACGCCATCAAGCATATTTTCTGGCGCCGTTGCCGGGGAGATCAAGACACGCTGCAAGGGGAGTCTCCACTTCCCAATCTCTTTACTTTGTTTTTGTCTTGCTTTATTTTATTTACTACTTTGTTTGCTGCATTATATCAAAATACAAAAAAATTAGTTGCTAGTTTTACTTTATTTACTGTCTTGCACGCTATATCAAAAACAAAACAAAAAATTTAGTTACTCGCATTTACTTTATTATCATGTCTAGTCCCGTAGTTGTTACTCTATCACCTGAGGAATCAATCTTCACTTTTAAACAAGGAGGTGAAGAGAATTTTAAAGAAGCATGGTCTAGAATTTTTGATTCTTATAGTAAAACTGAACCTAAAATGACCTTAAGCTTGCTTCTTAGTAATTTCTATTTTGGGCTTATTCTTTGTTATAGATATGCCTTAGATGCTGTAGTGGGAGGAGATTTCCTTCATTGTGATGGGGATCAAGCTTTTAATGCTATAAGGAAATTGATTACATCATTTAGCTCTGATAATAATTTTGATCCATCTCATGCTAGTATGCATAATAGATTAAACACTATTGAAACAAATATATCTTGTTTAAAAGAAGTATATAACCGAATTCGCGAATACTATGATTATGTTCCATTAAGCTTCGAACCTTCAATGTGGGTGCCTACCATTAAAGCTACTATTAGTGGTGAAACTTTTCTCGCTCGTTGTGATATTATGTCCGAGTTTTTCCTTATGCCTGAAAATATTTATAAATCTTTGACACTTTGGGAACTTACCGAAGGAGGAGAAGAAATAACTCTTACGGATAACTCGTTGTAATTCCTAAGGGTATAGCTGAAGGTGTTTTCACAACCTTTCTTGGAAGGACGGTATCCATCGATTATCTCGTTATTGAATGTGTAGGGATGGGACAAATTACGTTTGGAAGATCCCTGCTGAAACTCATGGGAGCAGTCATAGATGTTGGGAAAGGCACTCTAAATTTTACCTCTACACCCGGATGCGGTCATGTATTCCCTAGACCAAAGAGTAAGAATAAGAGTAAGAAAGGTAAGAGCAACACCCAAGGTAATGCCGATGCACCACCCTTTGATAATACTTGATATACACTTTCTGCGCCTAGCTGAAAGGCGTTAAAGAAAAGCGCTTATGGGAGACAACCCATGTTTTTACTACAGTATTTTTTATTTTGAATTTGAGTCTTTGAAGTTGCTTACTACTGTAGCAACCTCTCCTTATCTTAGTTTTATGTTTTGTTGTGCCAAGTAAAGTCTTTGATAGTAAAGTAAATACTAGATTTGGATTACTGCGCAGAAACATATTTCTTTGCTGTCACGAATCTGGGTCTAATTCTCTGTAGGTAACTCAGAAAATTAAGAAAATTTAAGTGAGTGATCCTCAGATATTTACGCAACTTTCATTCAATTTGGGCATTTTCATTTGAGCAAGTCTGGTGCCCTAATAAAATCCATCTTTACGGACTGTTCTGTTTTGACAGATTCTACCTTTTATTTCACATTGCCTCTTTTGCTATGTTGGATGAATTTCTTTGATCCATTAATGTCCAGTAGCTTTATGCAATGTCCAGAAGTGTTAAGAATGATTATGTCACCTCTGAACATGTTAATTTTTATTGTGCACTAACCCTCTAATGAGTTGTTTCGAGTTTGGTGTGGAGGAAGTTTTCAAGGATCAAGAGAGGAGTATGATACAATATGATCAAGGAGAGTGAAAGCTCTAAGCTTGGGGATGCCCCGGTGGTTCACCCCTGCATATTCTAAGAAGACTCAAGCGTCTAAGCTTGGGGATGCCCAAGGCATCCCCTTCTTCATCGACAACATTATCGGAGTTCCTCCCCTGAAACTATATTTTTATTCCGTCACATCTTATGCACTTTGCTTGGAGCGTCGGTTTGTTTTTGTTTTTGTTTTGTTTGAATAAAATGGATCCTAGCATTCACTTTGTGGGGAGAGACACGCTCCGCTGTAGCATATGTACAAGTATGTCCTTAGGCTCTACTCATAGTATTCATGGCGAAGTTTCTTCTTCGTTAAATTGTTATATGGTTGGAATTGGAAAATGTTACATGTACTAATTCTAAAATGTCTTGGATAATTTGATACTTGGCAATTGTTGTGCTCATGTTTAAGCTCTTGCATCATATACTTTGCACCCATTAATGAAGAAACACTTAGAGCTTGCTAATTTGGTTTGCATATTTGGTTTCTCTAGAGTCTAGATAATATCTAGTATTGAGTTTTGAACAACAAGGAAGACGGTGTAGAGTCTTATAATGTTTAAAATATGTCTTTTATGTGAGTTTTGCTGCACCGTTCATCCTTGTGTTTGTTTCAAATAACCTTGCTAGCCTAAACCTTGTATCGAGAGGGAATACTTCTCATGCATCCAAAATCCTTGAGCCAACCACTATGCCATTTGTGTCCACCATACCTACCTACTACATGGTATTTATCCGCCATTCCAAAGTAAATTGCTTGAGTGCTACCTTTAAATTCCATCATTCACCTTTACAATATATAGCTCATGGGACAAATAGCTTAAAAACTATTGTGGTATTGAATATGTACTTATGCACTTTATCTCTTATTAAGTTGCTTGTTGTGCGATAACCATGTTTCTGGGGACGCCATCAACTATTCTTTGTTGAATATCATGTGAGTTGCTATGCATGTCCGTCTTGTCCGAAGTAAGAGAGATCTACCACCTTAATGGTTGGAGCATGCATATTGTTAGAGAAGAACATTGGGCCGCTAACTAAAGCCATGATTCATGGTGGAAGTTTCAGTTTTGGACATATATCCTCAATCTCATATGAGAATAATAATTGTTGTCACATGCTTATGCATTAAAGAGGAGTCCATTATCTGTTGTCCATGTTGTCCCGGTA
Organism: Lolium rigidum; assembly: GCF_022539505.1. Lineage (NCBI taxonomy): Eukaryota > Viridiplantae > Streptophyta > Magnoliopsida > Poales > Poaceae > Lolium > Lolium rigidum. Next base: position 71,558,556 of record NC_061510.1, on the reverse strand, counting down.
TGGATGTCTAAGTTGAGAATAATCAAAAGCGAGAAATCCAAAATGCGAGCTTTCTCCTTAGACCTTTGTACAGAGCGGCATGGAGGTACCCCATTGTGACACTTGGTTAAAACATGTGCATTGCGATGATCCGGTAGTCCAAGCTAATTAGGACAAGGTGCGGGCACTATTAGTATACTATGCATGAGGCTTGCAACTTGTAAGATATAATTTACATAACTCATATGCTTTATTACTACCATTGACAAACTTGTTTCATGTTTTCAAAATAAAAGCTCTAGCACAAATATAGCAATCGATGCTTTCCTCTTTGAAGGACCTGTCTTTTTACTTTTATGTTGAGTCAGTTCACCTATCTCTCTCCACCTCAAGAAGCAAACACTTGTGTGAACTGTGCATTGATTCCTACATACTTGCATATTGCACTTGTTATATTACTCTATGTTGACAATTATCTATGAGATATACATGTTACAAGTTGGAAGCAACCGCTGAAACTTAATCTTCCTTTGTGTTGCTTCAATACCTTTACTTTGATTTATTGCTTTATGAGTTAACTCTTATGCAAGACTTATTGATGCTTGTCTTGAAGTGCTATTCATGAAAAGTCTTTGCTTTATGATTCACTTGTTTACTCATGTCATTACCATTGTTTTGATCGCTGCATTCATTACATATGTTTACAAATAGTATGATCAAGGTTATGATGGCATGTCACTTCAGAAATTATCTTTGTTATCGTTTTACCTGCTCGGGACGAGCAGAACTAAGCTTAGGGATGCTGATACGTCTCCGACGTATCGATAATTTCTTATGTTCCATGCCACATTATTGATGATATTTACATGTTTTATGCACACTTTATGTCATATTCGTGCATTTTCTGGAACTAACCTATTAACAAGATGCCGAAGAGCGAGTTGCTGTTTTCTGCTGTTTTTGGTTTCAGAAATCCTAGTAACGAAATATTCTCGGAATTGGACGATATCAACGCCTAGGGTCCTATTTTGCCACGAAGCTTCCAGAAGACCGAAAGGGATACGAAGTGGGGCGACGAGGCGCCGCCACCATAGGGCCGCGCGGCCAGAGGGGGGCCCGCGCCGCCCTATGGTGTGGGGCCCTTGTCAGCCCTCCGACTCTGCCCTTCCGCCTACTTATAGCCTCCGTCGCGAAACCCCCGATACGAAAAACCACGATACAGAAAACCTTCCAGAGACGCCGCCGCCGCCAATCCCATCTCGGGGGATTCTGGAGATCTCCTCCGGCACCCTGCCGGAGAGGAGATTCATCTCCCGGAGGACTCTTCACCGCCATGGTCGCCTCCGGAGTGATGAGTGAGTAGTTCACCCCTGGACTATGGGTCCATAGCAGTAGCTAGATGGTTGTCTTCTCCTCATTGTGCTTCATTGTTGGATCTTGTGAGCTGCCTAACATGATCAAGATCATCTATCCGTAATGCTATATGTTGTGTTTGTCGGGATCCGATGGATAGAGAATACCATGTTATGTTAATTATCAAGTTATTACCTATGTGTTGTTTATGATCTTGCATGCTCTCCGTTATTAGTAGAGGCTCTGGCCAAGTTGATGCTAGTAACTCCAAGAGGGAGTATTTATGCTCGATAGTGGGTTCATGCTTACATTGATACCTGGGACAAGTGATGTAAGGTTCTAAGGTTGTGTTGTGCTGTTGCCACTAGGGATAAAACATTGATGCTATGTCTAAGGATGTAGTTGTTGATTACATTACGCACCATACTTAATGCAATTGTCTCGTTGCTTTGCAACTTAATACCGGAAGGGGTTCGGATGATAACCCGAAGGTGGACTTTTTAGGCATAGATGCGGTTGGATGGCGGTCTATGTACTTTGTCGTAATGCCCAATTAAATCTCACTCGTACTTATCATGACATGTATGTGCATTGTTATGCCCTCTCTATTTGTCAATTGCCCGACTGTGATTTGTTCACCCAACATGCTTTTATCTTATGGGAGAGACACCTCTAGTGAACTCGTGGACCCCGGTCCATTCTTTTATACTCGAAATACAAATCTGCTGCAATACTTGTCCTTCATCGTTTTCTCGCAAACAATCATCTTCCACACAATACGGTTAATCCTTTGTTACAGCAAGCCGGTGAGATTGACAACCTCACTGTTTCTTTGGGGCAAAGTACTTTGGTTGTGTTGTGCAGGTTCCACGTTGGCGCCGGAATCTGTGGTGTTGCGCCGCACTACATCCCGCTGCCATCAACCTTCAACGTGCTTCTTGGCTCCTCCTGGTTTGATAAACCTTGGTTTCTTTCTGAGGGAAAACTTGCTGCTGTGCGCATCATACCTTCCTCTTGGGGTTCCCAACGAACGTGTGAATTACACGCCATCAACGGGCGGTACCACCGGCCTCACCATGGCCGGAGCCTCCGGGCTCGGTACCGCCCGCGGTACCGCTAAGGCGCCATGTCTCGCAATAAGTTTCCAGGGGGTTGGGGCGTCCCGGCGGTACCCAGGCCGGTGCCACGGCCGGAGCCTCCGGCCTCAGCCTGCGCTGGCCAGCTTCTCCTGGTCGCACAGCTCAGCCCACCCACACTGGGCCCCGCCCACATGGGCAGCCTAGCCACCCGGCTGCCTCCACGCACGCCCCGCTCGCCTGGCCCACCCCGCTCGCCTCCACGCCGCACGACGCCCGCTCTCGCTCTGCACGCCACGCTGGCCCGCTCGGCCGCGTGCGCCTCGCCCGCCTGCGCGCCGCACGCCTCGCTACTGGCCTCCGCTCGCCCCGCTGCGCTGGCCCCCGCGTTGTTCCCGCGCACGTGCTCCCGCCCGCGTGTGGAGCGGAGCCTCCACCGATCCCTTGCTCGATTCCCTTGGCACTGCAGGTTTGGTGGGCTGGGCGGTAGTACCGCAGCCCACTGGGCGGTACTACTGGCCCGAGCTTGTTTTTGGCTAGTTTTAGTCTCCAACGGACAGAAAAATAGAGCCTGCTATTTAAGCTCCCTTTCTCTCTCACCTTTTGGCTGC
>NC_061510.1:71541484-71555437 GCF_022539505.1 Lolium rigidum | reverse complement strand
TTCTTTCGAGGGAAAACTTGCTCGCCGTGCGCATCATACCTTCCTCTTGGGGTTCCCAACGAACGTGTGAATTACACGCCATCAAGCATATTTTACGGCGCCGTTGCCGTGGAGATCAAGACACGCCTGCAAGGGGAGTCTCCACTTCCCAATCTCTTTACTTTGTTTTTGTCTTGCTTTATTTTATTTACTACTTTGTTTGCTGCATTATATCAAAATACAAAAAAATTAGTTGCTAGTTTTACTTTATTTACTGTCTTGCACGCTATATCAAAAACAAAAAAAAAATTAGTTACTCGCATTTACTTTATTATCATGTCTAGTCCCGTAGTTGTTACTCTATCACCTGAGGAATCAATCTTCACTTTTAAACAAGGAGGTGAAGAGAATTTTAAAGAAGCATGGTCTAGAATTTTTGATTCTTATAGTAAAACTCGAACCTAAAATGACCTTAAGCTTGCTTCTTAGTAATTTCTATTTTGGGCTTATTCTTCGTTATAGATATGCCTTAGATGTCGTAGTGGGAGGATATTTCCTTCATTGTGATGGGGATCAAGCTTTTAATGCTATAAGGAAATTGATTACATCATTTAGCTCGATAATAATTTTGATCCATCTCATGCTAGTATGCATAATAGATTAAACACTATTGAAACAAATATATCTTGTTTAAAAGAAGTATATAACCGAATTCGCGAATACTATGATTATGTTCCATTAAGCTTCGAACCTTCAATGTGGGTGCCTACCATTAAAGCTACTATTAGTGGTGAAACTTTTCCTGCTCGTTGTGATATTATGTCTGAGTTTTTCCTTATGCCTGGAAATATTTATAAATCTTTGACACTTTGGGAACTTACTGAAGGAGGAGAAGAAATAACTCTTACGGATAACTCTGTTGTAATTCCTAAGGGTATAGCTGAAGGTGTTTTCACAACCTTTCTTGGAAGGACGGTATCCACCGATTATCTCGTTATTGAATGTGTAGGGATGGGACAAATTACGTTTGGAAGATCCTCGCTGAAACTCATGGGAGCAAGTCATAGATGTTGGGAAAGGCACTCTAAATTTTACCTCTACACCCGGATGCGGTCATGTATTCCCTAGACCAAAGAGTAAGAATAAGAGTAAGAAAGGTAAGAGCAACACCCAAGGTAATGCCGATGCACCACCCTTTGATAATACTTGATATACACTTTCTGCGTCTAGCTGAAAGGCATTAAAGAAAAGCGCTTATGGGAGACAACCATGTTTTTACTACAGTATTTTTATTTTGAATTTGAGTCTTGGAAGTTGCTTACTACTGTATCAACCTCTCCTTATCTTAGTTTTATGTTTTGTTGTGCCAAGTAAAGTCTTTGATAGTAAAGTAAATACTAGATTTGGATTACTGCGCAGAAACAGATTTCTTTGCTCGTCACGAATCTGGGTCTAATTCTCTCGTAGGTAACTCAGAAAATTAAGACAATTTACGTGAGTGATCCTCGGATATTTACGAAACTTTCATTCAATTTGGGCATTTTCATTTGAGCAAGTCCGGTGCCCTAATAAAATCCATCTTTACTGACTGTTCTGTTTTGACAGATTCTGCCTTTTATTTCACATTGCCTCTTTTGCTATGTTGGATGAATTTCTTTGATCCATTAATGTCCAAGTAGCTTTATGCAATGTCCGGAAGTGTTAAGAATGATTATGTCACCTCCGAACATGTTAATTTTTATTGTGCACTAACCCTCTAATGAGTTGTTTCGAGTTTGGTGTGGAGGAAGTTTTCAAGGATCAAGAGAGGAGTATGATACAATATGATCAAGGAGAGTGAAAGCTCTAAGCTTGGGGATGCCCCGGTGGTTCACCCCTGCATATTCTAAGAAGACTCAAGCTGTCTAAGCTTGGGGATGCCCAAGGCATCCCCTTCTTCATCGACAACATTATCGAGTTCCTCCCCGAAACTATATTTTTATTCCGTCACATCTTATGCACTTTGCTTGGAGCGTCGGTTTGTTTTTGTTTTTGTTTTGTTTGAATAAAATGGATCCTAGCATTCACTTTGTGGGAGAGAGACACGCTCCATCGTAGCATATGGACAAGTATGTCCTTAGGCTCTACTCATTGTATTCATGGCGAAGTTTCTTCTTCGTTAAATTGTTATATGGTTGGAATTGGAAAATGCTACATGTAGTAATTCTAAAATGTCTTGGATAATTTGATACTTGGCAATTGTTGTGCTCATGTTTAAGCTCTTGCATCATATACTTGGCGTTCCATCTTGTTGCGGTCAAGACCGTCATCATCAAGCTCAAGTGGAATGGGCAAGGTTAAGGTTTGCTCTTGATAGGGTTTCTTTCTCACCGGTCTCATGGTGTAGTTGGAGACCGGTTTATAGTTTAGTTGACGTACTATCAAGAGGGCTCTCGAGTGAGTAACTCGATCGTATCGTTCGGAGAGAGCTCAAACCTTTGATTCCTTGCATCATCTTTCTTGGTTGTTATTTGGATCTTATCCATGTGATGTTTTAGAGCTTGTGCTTATTCTCATGACAAGCTCTAGTTCATCGAAAATGGATTTCGGGCTTATCACTTGTTGCGTTTTCGATATCGGTGATTTTCCCGTTTCTCGTATTTTGAGGTTTCACTCTAAAATTTATAGAAAATCATCCCTGGCTAGTTTCATCCCGTTTGGATTCTCCAATCTCAAACAAAATTGGTTTCATCCCGTTTGGATTCTCCAATCTCAAGATATTTGGATTTCATATCTGGGTTTAAAAGTAAAAGGAAGGAAAAGGAGAGGAGGGGCAGCCGCCGGAGGCACGGGCGGTACCACCGGCCTCACCATGGCCGGAGCCTCCGGGCTCGGTACCGCCCGCGGTACCGCTAAGGCGCCATGTCTTGCAGTAAGTTTCCAGGGGGTTGGGGCGTCCCGGCGGTACCCAGGCCGGTACCACGGCCGGAGCCTCCGGCCTCAACCTGCGCTGGCCAGCTTCTCCTGGTCGCACAGCTCAGCCCACCCACACTGGGCCCCGCCCACATGGGCAGCCTAGCCACCCGGCTGCCTCCACGCACGCCCCGCTCGCCTGGCCCACCCCGCTCGCCTCCACGCCGCACGACGCCCGCTCTCGCTCTGCACGCCACGCTGGCCCGCTCGGCCGCGTGCGCCTCGCCCGCCTGCGCGCCGCACGCCTCGCTACTGGCCTCCGCTCGCCCCGCTGCGCTGGCCCGCGCGCACGTGCTCCCGCCCGCGTGTGGAGCGGAGCCTCCACCGATCCCTTGCTCGATTCCCTTGGCACTGCAGGTTTGGTGGGCTGGGCGGTAGTACTGCAGCCCACTGGGCGGTACTACCGGCCCGAGCTTGTTTTTGGCTAGTTTTAGTCTCCAACGGACAGAAAATTAGAGCCTGCTATTTAAGCTCCCTTTCTCTCTCACCATTTGGCTGCTTCTTCCTCCTCTCTCTCAAGCCTCTCTCTCCTCCATTGTTGTTGACATTTTGAAGCTTGAGATCTTTCTCCCCTTCCCATGATTCTTGCATCTATTTGAGAGAAAGATTGAGGGGATCTAGATCCACACTTTGACCAAACCAAATCATCTCTTTGTGAGTGAATCTTTGGGATCTAGATCTTGGAAAATTTTGTGTTCTCCTCTTTGTTCTTCCTCTCTTATTCCCCCAATAGCTTTTGTAGCTTTGTTGGAATTTGAGAGAGAAGGACTTGAGCATATTTGTGGTGTTCTTGCCATTGCATTTGGTGCATCGGTTTGAGTTCTCCACGGTGATTCGTGGTGGTGAAAACAAGAAGGTTGGTACTCTTGGGTTCTTGGAACCCTAGACGGATTCTAGGCCTTTGTGGCGGTTTGTTGGGAGCCTCCAATTAAGTTGTGGATGTGTGCCCCAATCTTTGTGTAAGGCCCGGTTTCCGCCTCGAAGGAAATCCCTTAGTGGAACCGTGACCTAGGCCTTTGTGGCGAGGGTCACCGGAGATTTAGGTGAGGCGCCTTCATGGCGTTCGGTGTGTGGTGTGAGTACCGCATCTTGGGGTGAGGCCTTTGTGGCGTTGGTGTGCATCGAGCAACCACACCTCAAGGTGAGCCTCTTGTGGCGTTCGGGAGCACTAAGCCACCGCACCTCTCCACCGGAGATTAGCACTCGCAAGAGTGTGAACTCCGGGATAAATCATCGTCTCCCGCGTGCCTCGGTTATCTCTATACCCGAGCTCTTTACTTGTGCACTTTACCTTGTGATAGCCATCGTGCTTGAAGTTATATATATCTTGCTATCACATACTTGCTTGAACCATTGCTTAGAATATGTTGTTGGTGCACATAGGTGAACCATAGTATATAGGCTTTGGGCTTGACAAAGTAAACGCTAGTTTAATTCCGCATTTGTTAAGCCCATCTCGTAAAAGTTTTAAATCGCCTATTCACCCCCCCCCCCCTCTAGGCGATATCCGTGTCCTTTCAACAGCAAGCCGGTGAGATTGACAACCTCGCTGTTACGTTGGGGCAAAGTTCTGTGATTGTGTTGTGCAGGTTCCACGTTGGCGCCGGAATCCCTGGTGTTGCGCCGCACTACACTCCACCGCCATCAACCTTCAACGTGCTTCTTGGCTCCTACTGGTTCGATAAACCTTGGTTTCTTTCTGAGGGAAAACTTGCTACTGTACGCATCACACCTTCCTCTTGGGGTTCCCAACGGACGTGTCGACTGCACGCATCAAGATGCATTTCTTTTCATTTCCTTGAGTGTTTCCCATAGCTCTTGTTTATCAGGAACAATGTATGTGTAATCTTGAGCTTGATGGGGGAGTTGTGTTCCCGTAAATGGCCTGCCAATGTTAGAATTTGAAGAGGTAAAGATATGCCTAAAATAGGCAACAAAGGTATTGCTAATCTGATCGGGCATGTACTGAAGGATATCATTTTCGTCTTTGATAGAGACAATTGTGTTTCTTCTTCTACGCTTGAGTATTGCTTTGTGGAAGTATGAGGTGTTCCTATCACCGTCCTTGATCCATTGCTTTTTCGCTCGCTGCATATAATAATCAGTAAGCTTGGTCATGCTTTGTTCATATTTGTTCACCAATGAGGCTTCAAGGGCATGATCCTGGCTTTGCACTGGCTGTAATTGAACCTGTTTAATCTGCTCTTCAAGAGCATTGAGGTCTTCTTGAAGCGGTTTCTTTTTCCTGCACCAAATTCTTAGAGCTCCTGCAAGGCGATTAGTTCTAACCGAGAAAGGCCTATTAATGGTTTTAGCCCAAAAAGTTTTAGCATGCATTTGAAAGTCTTCCTCTTTAAGCCACCAGTTTTCAAATTTAAAAGAGTGCTTTATTCTACGAACAGGCCCTTCAGTAGATAACAAAATAGGAGCATGGTCGCTGAGACTATGAATGAGAGGCATATTGTACACATTAGCGACAGGATAAACATCACACCACTCAACATTAACAAGACAACGATCAAGCCTTTCATAGATAGGGTTCGAGGAGAAACGCTTGTTAGTCCAAGTGTATGCAGGCCCACTAAATCCCAAATCAAACATACCACAATTTTTAATCAAAGCTTGAAAAGCATTCATACGGGATCGATTAACATTTGGGGAGTTTTTATCCATAGCATACAACAACTCATTCATGTCCCCTATACAAAGCATAGGCAAATTAGAGTTATCATACACAAAAGTGGCTATCTCATCCCAAATCTGATTAGTGTCACGGTGATAAGGATCGCCATAAATACACACAAGCCCAAAATGCTGATTGCTAGATCTATTTACACAAGTAGCTAAGATAACATAAAAGCTAGCATTATGAACAGAAACTTGAAGGTCATCAGTCCACATCAACCAAAGACCACCTGAGCGTCTCCTGGAGGGAACCACAAAGCTATCATACATGCTAAATCTAGCAACAAGATCAGCAGACTTCACTTTAGAGGATTTGATTTCAGAGACAAGTATCACCTGAGCTTTTGTTGAGTGGATCATTTTGGCAAGATGACACATCTTAGGACTGCCGAGGCTCTTGCCCATACCTTGGCAGTTCCATCCTAAGGCCTTCATGGCGCCCGTGGCGCCTTAAAGGCTGGCGCCAATGCCTCTTCTTCCGATTCCATGTAGAAAGGAGTTGCGTGGTGATCTCTAGGCCAGTAATTTTGCTGAACATATCCTCCCTTAGGCCAGGGACTAGGTCTGCCTTCTGCAGCGTCCGGACGATGTACTATCCCGGCTTCTTTTCCTCTTGTAATTCCTCTTGTTCTTCCTCGTGTTCCTTGCTGGGCTCCAAAAAATCCTGTACCATGGGTGGCATCTGAAGTACGACGTTTGGGAGCGCTGAGGAAGGTTGTGACGTTGTTGTCGGTGAGTATCCAGAGGACATCGGCGCTGTATCTCGGGATGAACAGCGCCTCAAACCGGCTCATGGAGGCACCCGGCGACAGGAAGTGCCGCAGCACCCGCTTCTCAAGCGAGTCGATGGCGTGCGGCCTCTGATAGCCCACGCTCCCATGGTCAGCGAAGGAAAGGTCTAGCTCGTCGCAGCACCCCTGCAGCCCGTCCGTGATCTGGTGGGAGAGAGGCTTGATCAAAGGCGAAAGAGAAATCTCTACCCCGATATTGCAGTGATCTTCAAGATTTCTGGATGAAGGAGGCGGGATCCAATGGGTAAACTGGTTTTGATTTTCTATCGACATATCTGGGGGATGTGGCTGGAGAAACTGATTAGAGAATAGATGTAGAAGATTAGTAAGGAGATTGTTGGGGATTTCTTCAAGATTGATGAAGATAAGATTGAGTGAAAGACCATTGGGGATTTCTTCACGAATCAAGCAGGAAGAGTGTAGAAGGAGGAGGAAGAGGATAGCACGGCATTTCGCCAGACGCCACATGGGCAAAGTCGCCAGTCCGGCCAACGAACCCTATTAGATGGTATGAAAGCTCGGAAAAACATAAGTGGTATGTTGAAGAAGGGTTGGTAGAGACCTCCGAAAGGCAAGATAAAATTGAATACTAATATAATGCGGATGTAAACCTTGATACTAGGAAGGTGTCGACTGGGTGTATTATCCGAGATTCCCAAGGTCAATTTCTTGCAATGTGCCGAGTGGAGATCAAAGGTGTCATTGATGATGCAATGGCTAAAGCTCAAGCTCTTCGTGACGTGGGGTAACCACGAAAATGCCCATGGTTAATGGATTTGGATTTCGGTGGAAGAAGGTGCGATGGTGAATTTGTCAGCTGACAAGCAAAGGGGAGGCACGATTTACCTAGGTTCAATCCCCCGGAGGGTAAAACCTTGCTTCATGCTTGTTTGTTCTTGATTGATGATGACAATTGCAAAGTCGCTATGATGACTATGGTGTTATAGATTCTAGATTGATTCTCCTCCTCGACGTCCCCTACTAGCCTTTATATAGGAGGCTAGGTCTTAGATATGTTGTCCGATTCGGTTACAATTTGGAGGTGAACTCTAGGGTTCTCTATGTTGGGCATGTCCTTGTTGGCGGCTCTGCTGTGTGGATTCGATGGGAGGGGCAAACCGGCCCCTGTATATAATAGTAGGTTTGATACTAGTCTTTGCATGTTTGGAGTGGCGTTATCCCGTCTCCTGTTTCCCTTTGCCAGGTGTGGCTGCTTTGAGCGGGAGCCATGGTCTGCAAAAGCTTTCTCTCAACGATCTTCCATGGTGGATGGCGCGGTGGGACGGTGGATCTAAGGGTGTGTCTGCTTGAATAAGCTCGGCAGAGCGTCTTCTCGTGAAGATCTTGTGTTTCCTCCTCTCCTTCCTGGGCGAGGGGCCTGGGGATGGAGGGGGGGAACGGTGATGGATGCTTCTGGTGGGAGCGCTCTGCGGGATGGTGTCCCGTACCTCAGATGCTGCGAAGTTAACGGACGAAGTTTCTCCATAGTGGCACTACCATGTCGGCGTTATCTATGCTATTTGGGCCTTCCATGCTCGGCCGCATGTTCTTCCTCCTTGGCCGGAGGATATTGAACTTCAGTCTAGGATACTAATACGCTGGCGGTGCCCCAAGTGGTAGCGTCCCCGACGGTAGTGCCGGTGCCAGGACTTGGAGGTTGATTGGCTTCTGCGGTGAAGACGATGGACTCGGTCGCATTTCTATGCTTTTCTTTGGGTTTCAGTTTGTAAAAGTGAGGAATTATTCTGTAATTTTATGTTTCTTTGAGGTCTTTATTGTAAACTTGTACGCACACCCTTCTGAGCCACTCGCGTTCAGAAGAAAAAAGCCGCAGGTCTTAACCCCACGATTGCTGCTGATGTGGTGAGTTCTGCACTTCTGCGTTTCACACCAGCTGAATCACAGACCAGACCACCTGCAGCTATGGCAGTCCCTACTCACTCGTCGCCATCCGCCGCGCCGACATGAATAAATGGCATCGGAAGGGGTGAACTGGTTCAGATATGTGGCGTCAAGTGTGCCGTTCGCCCGTTCCGACGTTGGTACATATGGTATTAATCCGTGCCCTTGTTTTCTTAATGTTCGTATAGGGGTATTATTCTTTGTATTGTATTGATTGTGTCACGGACAGAACAGAAGCAACCAGCTAGTACTACGTTCTTGATTCTGTGACTGTCCGTGCAAGGGACGCTATCGTCAAGTGCACATTTGTTTAGGGCAAAAGTGCCCCGTGATTACAATTGAATGAAATGACAAGAGTACACACAATTGATCGTTCTGCTCGATGGTCTTACTTCCATGAGACGGAATTAGAACGGCAACACGCATGGGGTCAAGCGATATGGTCATACTACCTTCGTCGTCCAAAAGCTTAAGGCTTATATTACATTTAGAAATTCAAACTATGTCAAATTTGATTAAATTTTACCAAAAAACATTAACATGTAAAATATATTAATATTATTAGATAGATATGATATCTACAAAATATTATATCTATTAACAGATGGTGTCTTCTTTATAGTCGGAGGACAGCCCCATGCGTACAGCCGGAGGACAGCCCTAACTGCTTTTATCCCGTGTCTTCCGTACAGCTGGAGGACGGCCCCATGCGTATATGTGTGTGGGCCACCAGATCCACCCCATTTTATAATTATGTTAGGTTAGTTTTAAATTTTCTAGCAAATTTGTCTAGTTTACACTAGTTTTTGCTTTTACTCATGCGGGTTGTCCGCTTGCAACCCTAGCAAACATGCAGATGCAGGTGTCTATACTCGGAAAATATTATAGTAAGTAGTTGGTTAATGAGGGTATAGGTTTGGTTGGATATGTCATCATCGTTGAAGCTTCGATGGAGGTAAGGGAGGCTCCAACTTTCCCATGACCGAAGAAACTACACAGTAGAGAAACCTACATTGTAAGCTAGTGAAACGGGCCATAACATAACCTGAAACATTGTGGATTGCCATCCAAGGTTCTTCCACATTCCCGTCGACTCATGGCTCTACAATCGTCATACGGATATGTTGAAAATGAGACTCGATGACACCTTCATGTACCCACCTTTCTTGTGCCAAACATGTTGTCTTCCAGATCAGGTCGTCATCATCGTGCTCGATGGAGACAACACCAACACGAACCCTGCCACATCCGACGCCGGGCCTACAACTCCCACCCCACGTCGGAACAAACATCGTCGCAACCGTGGGACCAAAGCACAAAAGGCAAACGCGAAACGTCACGGTTACCCAGCAACCTCGCTTGATCACGTCCAAATCACAAAAGTAAACCGCAAAGCCTTTGCCGTCGTCGTGACGACCTTGCTTAACCAGATCACACACCATATATGTAGTCAACACAAGCGAGGACCGTCGTGCAGGGGAGACTCGAAGGCAATTTTTTTCACTCCAGACATCGTGACACCGGATCAAAGTCCATGGTTAGCTGAAAACTAAGCAAGCTGCCCTAAAACTACCGCCATGCACACCGCGCACGGGATCCGGCCACCCCCTCCTACTAACGATCTGGAGGTTCTTACGGGAGGAGGGTTGATGGAGACAACGTCGGTGGATCAAGGGCGATACAAATGAGCTACCTACCGTTTGTGGTGCGCGGGGAAGGGGGTAGGGTTGCAGGGAGGGATATCCACTAAACCAAACACACCCTTAGATATTTTGGCGGTGTTATGGTCGCAATCGAAGTCCAGTTTCTCCGAGAAAAGGAGAAATCTCTTGGTGCAAATCTTTTCGTTAATCACTTCCAAAAAACTATTAATTCCGGATTTAGTAGTAAGTAAATAAATAGGAAAGAATAATAAAGAGCGCTAGCCGGCCGGCACCGGCACGCATGCCATGATATGTACTGTAACCTATATGATTCCCCAATGACAAGCTCGATCAATCATGGGGCTGGAACTTATCCTCGCCAGCCAGCTAGGTCCCCATGCGAGATCTCTTGCCATTCACACCTCCGTTCCCGGCCGCGCGCGGCGTCTCGAACCACCATCTCTCTTCACACTTCCATGTCTTAAAAGCAATCGCTCACTGGCAGTACTGTACCGATGGCTGATGCCCGGTGAATTGGTTATCAGTGGAGCCGTGGAGGCGTGCATTTCTCAATTTTCTCTCGCCTTTGTATAAGTAGTCCAGGTCCAGCACACACCGGCCGGTAGACACACGCAGTGGGCGTTTTCTTTGAGCTCTATCCGTGCTCTTCGGAGCCCACATCCCACGACGTACACCTCCTTCCCGCTTTTTCTTTCTCATCTCATTCCTGCCGCAATGGGGATAAAGAGGCCGGCGCAATGCGATTGCGCAGCGGCTGCCGCCGCCGCGACGGTGGCTCTGCTTCTTCTCCTCCACCTCCAGGGATGCGTCGCGCAGGGGCTCACGCGGGGGAGCTTCCCCGAGGGGTTCGTCTTCGGCACCGCCTCCGCCGCCTACCAGGTAATATAATTCTGGCTGCTGGGTTCTTGATTTCCTCCTCTGCTCCGCGCGCTTTCCTCGCTAGATATCGGCAAACCCGGCCGCGGCGCCATTGATTCTTTAGTTCTCGATGCCAAACTGCTTGTTAGTAGATTTACAGTGCCATGTTAGCATTTCGATGTTGCTCGCAAAACATAGTTAGTTAGTTAGTTAGTTACCCGAGGTCACCGCCGCATACTGCTCGATCGGTTAATGGCGTCCAACGCGCGCGATGAGCTCGAAGAGTGCGTAGTGGGACTGTAGGAGGAAGATCGAGGGCCATACCTACCACAGACCATCGATCACCATGAGATGGGAGTCTCAGCTCGAGGCCAAGTGGGGACAAAAAGGCCTGTGATGATTTCTTTCCTCTCTTTCCCTTGGAACGAACAAAGTCGTATTCTTGTCTTGTGCCCTTGGGTCTGCTTTTCGACGGTGGCATTTTGGATCCTTCTTCTCGCCTGCCTACTATCTCTGCATTACTCTATCCTCGTACGTACCCGATGTCCATCCACCTCAAGCGTATGTAGCTTTCGCTGTGAAAGCGCGTCCACGGCAAAACTGCACTGTGAGTTTCTTTTAAAAAAAAAAGAGTTTCTTCTTATCTGACGACTGAAAGAGATAGCCTTCTAGAAATACTCGAAGTCTACATTTGTGAATTTAGGCGCCAATAATTGGATATGGGATTAGATTACTCTAGAAGTGGAATTTGTTTAGTGCTCTTTTAAGTAGTACTCCACTAGCACTTCATCTAAAAAAAGCGGTACTTCCTCATGCTGCTTAACTTTGTCTAGATACAATGGTATACAGACATGTTATAGTTACATATACATTTATATCTAAAAAAAAGTTAAGCAGGTGGACATAAAGCTCAAAACTCGGCGAGCTAAATGAGCGTTCGTTTGCTTGACTCGTTTGAGCTTAGCTCGTTTTCTTAACGAACGGAGCCAAACATCATTTTTTGCTCGTTAACTCGGCGAGCTAAATGAGCGTTCGTTTGCTTGACTCATTTGAGCTTGGCTCGTTTTCTTAACGAACGGAGCCAAACGACATTTTTTGCTCGTTAACGCTATTGAGCTAAATAATCAAGCTAACGAGTTTCGTGAACTACTCGTTAAGCTCGCTAGCAACCAAAAATAATTTGACTCACTATGAAAAATAAGTAAGTCCGTCATGCAAGTGATATCATCTCGTGTTCTCATCTTCTCGAACCACCAGCGGCATGGTCCTAGGTATTTGCGGACCACATCCCCATATGCCCCTTGCTGGCCTCCCAACTCCTGATGAAGTCGTCAAATTTTGTCAACCTACTAGCTTAGCATTTTTGCTGCATATATTCAGTGTGTTTGCTCCTTAACGATTTTTAACGAGCGCTCGCAAGCGCTCATTAGCACATAACGAGCCGAGCCAAACTTCACTTTTAGCTTGTTAAAGTTAATGAACTTAACGATCACGAGTTTTAATGAGCCGGCCTTAAGGAGTCGAGCAGCTCGTTACTCCAGCCCTAGACGGAGATCTACTAGTGCTACCTATGTGGCTCTGTCGCTGTGTGTCACACCAGTAATCACTTTTGCTTATTCCAGAACAGCTTGATGGTCTCGGTCAAGGAGCAGGCACGCATGCTCCACATCATCTTTCCCGATCCATGGGACAATGTACTCTCCTCTGCCCCTGCCCCAGAGGCCAGACCGGCGTCGCGGTAGCTGGTTTGGCCGGCTGTGTGTGAATGTGAACCCTACCGAAATCAAACCGACCGGAATTTTCAAGGTTCACATGCCGCTGGCGAAGCCAAACTCGCATTTCATTGCCCGCGCGTCCCGCCGGACAGCCACCACATGCCTACACGGCTACACCACGAGCACAGACTAGCTGGGGCACATGCTGCGCGGGGCTGCCAATGCCATGCCGCACACTGCTCATGTGAACCTTCCTTGCTTCAGAGGCAGCAGCACGTTGACTCGTCTGGATCACACACATCTCAAGAACAGGAGTACTTCCTTCAACCCAAGTTAATCGATCCAACTTAAAAATACATTTGTAATGGTCATAGTGACTATAGCTGCGCCAATCAATTTATACCGCTACATCCATCTCAAAGCAGGGTCACGTACATGGCATATGCGAGGCGAGAGGTTTCGATCTCACTGTAAAATCTTTAGCTGTTAGAGCATCTCTAAAAGATGGTGTAAAATAGGACACCAAATTACAACTTCAAGGCACCTCTTTTTGTGTGTGGCCACTTTTGTGGGCACCGAATTTCTTTTTTCAGGTGACGTAAAATATGGCACTTGTGCAATTCCGGGTGATGTAAAATAGGGCACCACACCTAGTGCCCTATATTTCACAATTGCAATCATATATGTGAAACTCCTATCTAAATGATTTAAAACACAAATAAGATCCAAATATACTTCATATTACATCACACAAATAGTTCAATACCAAGTTCCACACAAATCATTAACTCACGAAGACTCAAAGTTCACCACTAACAACATCAAAGCTAGCGCCTTTGTTGGCCAAACCATGACCACCACTGCTTGATGAGATCCTTCTGAGGATCATCATGGATATGGAAATCCCGAATCTCATGATAGCACTCAACCAAGCGGGCAATGCGGTCTTGCCTCCACAGCAGCCGCATATGTTAGCCTATCAACTCATAGAACCTGTAGTCCATGGTATACCAAAGGATATCTTCATAACAATGTTAAGCTTCATGCACTAGCCACTTGAACCAAAAGTCCGAACTGATGGAAAGGGCTAGGCAATCCACATATACACTTCACAACACCCCCACTCGCGTGTGATGGAAGAAGAGAAAGTCAACACGTGAAAGAAGAAGTGCACACACCGAAACAGCGGTGGCTAAAGAGGGGGGCAACAACAATTTTTAGGCTTAATTGCGAAAACCATGTGAAATGCGGTCTTGGCTCCGCACCTGTTGGCCTATCATCATGGATATGGAAATCGTGAATCTCATGATAGCACTCAACCAAGTGGGAAATGCGGTCTTGCCTCCGCACCTGTTGGCCTATCAACTCATAGAACCTGTAGTCCATGGTATACCAAAGGATATCGTG
>NC_061510.1:71450058-71541384 GCF_022539505.1 Lolium rigidum | reverse complement strand
CACAAAACCTCGATGGACCTCTCACAATAGAAGATTAGGCTTGCAAAATCTCGAATGCTCTCTCATAGTGAAACTCAAGTTCTTTCTTACCTTGGGGTTTGGCGAGAGGCTTCATGAATGTAGCCCACCTCGGATAGGTGCCATCCGTAAGGTAGTAACCTTTGTTGTAGGTGTGGTCGTTTGCTATGAGTCATCGGGCATCCCGAAAAAGCATGTGAAATCCACGTCTCCGGATCAGCCACGACTTCAAGAATAAAGGAGTAATTTTCATGTCCTTTGGATTATCCATGCAATCAATGGAGCCAAGTGCACATGGAAAACCACGGGATTTGTGGATCGCCAAAAGTTTAGCCTTGTCTTGAGCATTGGTGCTCTCAAGTACTCCGGACCAAACACCTCAATCATAGCAACAACAGAGCGCTTGACATAATTGATGGCTTGGCTCTCATCCATTGCCAAGTTGTCATCAACAAGATTCGCCGGAATTCCATATGACATCATGCGTAATGTGGCGGTTACCTTCAGGTAGGTACTATGTCCATGCTCGAAGAAAATGCCATGCAACTTCACAGACTCCACAATGTGCTTGAGCAAATCCGTTTCCAACTGAGGCCGGTGACGAAAGAATCGCTCGGGGTACGCCGGTGAATCCGCAAAATAGTTGAGCGTCAACCAGTTTTGTCCATCAAGCCTAGCCCGCCACAACCTATCACGCCAAAAATAGAACCACCGTGGTTCGGTCGCTTGTTCTTGTGCAATGCAAGAATCATGGCAATGTCTTTTCTTTCTCCTCAATGTCAAACTCTTCTTCGGACATCGAATAATCATACAAGCCCAAACTCTTGCTCGAACTCATCTACAATTCAATAATACTTGTGTCAAATTACAACTACAAGAACACAACAAAATTTGGTAAAAAGGAAAAAAATCAAATTACCTTTGAGGCGGGGCTTATGCTACCGAAGGAGGCGGGAGAGGCGAGGCTGGTTCGGAGCGTGATGGTAGAGCAACGGCGGGTCAATCCCCGGTGTAGGCGGGGACGATCGCACGTGGGAGGGACGAGGAAAAAGATAAATCGGCGGTTGGTGCGTCGCTTGGTGCCGAAATTTGTTTTGCAGCAGCCCCTGGTGTTGTATATTTACAGCTCCATACATAAATTTTAGGGCGCGTTCAAAAGAAATGTCCCATTTTTTTTTTGTTAGGGCTCTTTTTGCCTAATATATGACAACAGGTTTTCTTTTTGTGTACATCAAGTGTTGTCGATGCTCTTAGCGTTAAACTTGTCTCATGTCGGTTCCTTTCATTTCTGCAGCTTCGTTCATATAAAATGGAAAATGTGAACTTACAATTTTTGTCTTGTGTAGTACGAGGGGGCGGTGAAGGCTGACGGGCGAGGGCAGACCATCTGGGACAAGTTCGCGCACACCTTTGGTAAGTTCAGTCATTTGGATCTCACACTCATATCACGGCACTAGTAGCAAGTTTGCCTTCATGACGCGTCTCTGACCATGTCCATGTACCACTCCTAGTTAGTGTTTCTTGTTTGTTGCAAATGCTTTCTTATCCTAAATCGTGGATACCTAGTGGCGCAAACACAAGACCGCAAATGCATATTGTGCACGCGCGCACGGTTGATGCATATCTCCCACCTACCCTCAGCACCCAGCACATACGCATTTCAAGTTTTTAACTAAAGAAGAAACTAGTTCTAGTTAAGAAGAAAGAAATCAGCGCTAATCTAGCCATACCGGATTTAGTTTAGTTTGCTCGTCTACCTATCCTGAAATAGTGGAACCTGTAGTTGAGACTTCAGAGTTATGAATCCTGCCTGAAACAAGTCACAGCCGTAACGTAACGCAGAGGTATTGCCATTTTCCTCTATCTCTTTTTTGCAGGAAAGATCAGTGACTTCAGCAATGCCGATGTGGCCGTGGATCAGTACCACCGTTTCGAGGTGAGCGCACCGTGCTCTCTTCTCAAGATCGAGTACTGACATGTGCATACAGTATTGGGACATTTTCGAAAAAATACAGTATTGGGAGTGACGCTTTGGGAT
This sequence comes from Lolium rigidum, assembly GCF_022539505.1. Classification (NCBI taxonomy): domain Eukaryota; kingdom Viridiplantae; phylum Streptophyta; class Magnoliopsida; order Poales; family Poaceae; genus Lolium; species Lolium rigidum. Next base: position 71,539,328 of record NC_061510.1, on the reverse strand, counting down.
GGCCGTTTTTGTCAGGAGGACATACAGCTCATGGCAGACATGGGGATGGACGCGTATCGCTTCTCCATCGCGTGGGCGAGGATTCTCCCAAGTAGGTGATCTCCAGCTGAAAGCAGCATATTTGTCCATGATTGCTTTCTCTCACAAAATATGCATATAAACGTGTGTTTATTTTCAATATTTTAGATGGCGTTGGTCAAGTCAACCAGGCCGGCATCGACCACTACAATAAGCTGATCAATGCGCTGCTCGCTAAAGGTGAACGGGTGGAATTGCAAACTTTTCTGAATACATAATCCTATCTGCATTTGCAGTTCTGCTTAATTCTGGATAAGCTCATGAATTGGTCGTAGCACTGACTGCACGTCAAAATCATCCAGGGATTCAGCCGTATGTGACCCTCTACCACTGGGACCTCCCTCAGGCCCTGGAAGACAAGTACATCGGGTGGCTAGACAGGCAGATTGTGTGAGTAGAGCACACACAACTCTTAACCTACACTTTCTACATCTTAATATGATCGGCAGATTCATCAGTCACAGTGCATTAGCCATGCATTTCCATGATGATCTAATGGACTCTCTTTTGATGCAGCAACGACTTCGCGGCCTACGCCGAGACGTGCTTCAAGGCGTTCGGCGACCGGGTGAAGCACTGGATCACGGTGAACGAGCCGCACACCATGGCGGTGCAGGGCTACGACGCCGGCCTGCAGGCTCCCGGCCGCTGCTCCGTGCTGTTCCACCTCTACTGCACGCAGGGGAACTCCGGCACCGAGCCCTACATCGTCGCCCACAACATCATCCTGGCCCACGCCGCCGCCGCCAGCATCTACCGGAGCAAGTACAAGGTGATCATCGCAAGTCCTGATTGTTTTACTACAGAAGAGAACGTTCAGATTTATGTATCCTGGATTCCTGATGATCATGTCAACTGTCGAAACTGCAGGCGACGCAGAACGGGCAGCTCGGGATGGCGTTCGACGTGATGTGGTTCGAGCCGATGACGAACAGCACGATCGACGTCGAGGCGGCGAAGCGGGGGCAGGAGTTCCAGCTCGGGTGGTTCGCCGACCCCTTCTTCTTCGGCGACTACCCGGCAACGATGAGGAAGCGGGTCGGGGAGCGGCTGCCGAGGTTCACGCCGCAGGAGTCGGCGCTCGTCAAGGGGGCGCTCGACTTCGTGGGCATCAACCACTACACCACCTACTACACCAGGCACAACAACACCAACATCATCGGTCGGCTGTTCAACGACACGCTGGCCGACACCGGGACCCTCAGCCTGCGTGAGTCAAGCTCTCTGAATCTCTTGAGGTTCCTTTGTTTTCCATCCGTGTTACAAAGATACTGATGTCTTTAGCAATTTGCAGCATTCAGAAACGGGAAAGCGATTGGAGATAGGGTGAGTTTTGCATACACATTCTTACCAAGATGACTTTTTTTTCTTTTTCGAAATGGTTCCCGACATAACATTAGAAGTTGGACCCTAGCCTGATGTAATGCTCCTACCACGCAGGCGAACTCGATATGGCTGTACATTGTGCCGAGAGGTATGAGAAGCCTGATGAACTATGTCAAGGACAGGTACAACAGCCCACCGGTCTACATCACCGAGAATGGTAAGAGCATCATGTGCCTGGATTCTTATCCTGCTAACTAAACCTCCAGATTTGCACATGAAATCAGTGCTCGATTGGCTACATTACTTCAGATAGACTCGTGACAGCGTCTATGCGCAATTGCTGATGCAGGGATGGACGACAGCAACAGCCCATTCATTTCCCTCAAGGATGCCCTCAAGGACGCCAAGCGGATCAAGTACCACAACGACTACCTCGCCAATCTAGCTGCCTCTATAAAGTACTGTGCTATGCTACCGCTACCATTTCTGAATCTGTGCGAAATGTACAAGGCTACATTTTGCAACAAAAAGTGTATGATCTGTGCAATGCTTCAGTAAGAATCATCTCACGCGTTTTGCTATGCGGATTGATGCAGGGAGGACGGGTGCGACGTGCGCGGGTACTTCGCGTGGTCTCTGCTGGACAACTGGGAATGGGCGGCCGGGTACACGTCCAGGTTCGGGCTCTACTTCGTGGACTACAACGATAATCTCAAGCGATACCCCAAGAACTCGGTGCAGTGGTTCAAGAGCCTCCTCAGCTCCAGTTGAGACGGGAGATCAAGGAAGCAATTGTTTGGGTATTATTTTCTTCTCGTGCAGTGCCACGGAATGTCTTTGCTGTCGTCAAGTGTGTAATGTTCGTAACATTGGGTTAAGGTGCAACAGGCGTCAGGTGTTTCAGAATTAGAAGGTGCCTTCTTTCTGAATTGTATAGCTACTTCTACCTGTGGTGATTTGTGAACGTTCTCTTTATAAATATATAGGCACAAAGGCAGACTTGTACCAAGGCCCTAGCGAGGATTTTGGAGGCAAAAGCGTTGATGTTGGTTGGAGATCGAGAAGGCTTCAGAGTGATGCCTAGGTCCTAGCCATCTTCAGCTAACGTATATTGTTTTGAAGCTTCCGTCAGTAGTGTTCGTTGGCTAGGCAGTTTGATGTTCTTTTGGTGTAAGCTTCCTATAAGGGCATGTCCAATGATGAGCGCTAATGGAGGCGCTTGAGCAAAGGAAATCAGGAAATTTAATCCTAGTGCCTTATTAAGAGTCCACGGCTCCAACGCAGCCTCCAATCTGAGGCGCTTTTTCTTCTGTAATGGCTGGATCCGATTTGTATGCCACATGCCTATTTGCAAAGATTGTCCACGTTGTACATGCCCCAAGTCTTTCTCTGGAGGCGACTGTTAAAACTTGAATGTTGTAAGTTTGAATAGCTTCAGAAACAGAACCGGTGCTGGGCCCTTTTCTTCTACTCCGTAAAAGACTTGTACCAAGGTATAGAAATATTATTCTGCGACTACAAAACTAACATGCTGAAACCATTTCACACCAAACATCTATAAGCACACACCTTCAACCAACCTGACTGTTGTTGACAATCTTTGCAAGAAAGGCTCAATGCAATAGAGATGTCTAACAAATTTTTGCACTTCTCAGAGGCAATAAGGATACCACCGCCAGCCAACACAATTGAGGTGCACCACAATCCACAATACCTCACGCAGATGTGCGCACGTTGCCACCTTGACCAGTGCCAACTGGTCATCTCCCACAACATGTTAATACGTGATTACAGAAATGTACAACACAAACTGAGAATATAAATAAAGCTTCGGCGAACAAATCGTGAGGACAAGTACATTGCAAAGTTGCCAGAAGATAACATCCAAGCTAACAGCTACCATCTTTACATAAGCAGCTTTCATTTAATTATTTGCCGAAAGAGAAATAATATCGTAACACAAGATGGAAGAGTGAGTCATGACAGATTCATCATCATCACAAAACAACGGATGGCCACCCAAGTATGCCACGTCAGTCGAATTTGCCTATCATTATTGACAGCTTTGTGGGTTTTGGAAAAGAAGGGCAAGGAAAACAAAGACTCAAAAAATTCCTCCACTTCTGCACACAATATGTGCGTGGATGTGGCCTTGACATACTGGTGCCAAAAAAGCAATTATCTTGCCTTTAGAGACTGTAAACATGGTACACCGCTAGATGAATCTAGTAACGGAGCATGTAGGTCCTGCGCCTGAACCAGTTGTAGTCTGGCAGAGACTGAATTGGTCCCATGGCAGCAATGGCAACATCCTGAAAGAAAACAGGCAGTAAGACCATGAACATTGGCAAATAATTAAATGAAAGAAAACAGCCTTGCCCATATGACCACCCATATATATTCAGGCAACAAAACAGAATATACAGAATGTGTCTTCTCAAGTTCTTTTCACCCCAATGAGAGCGTTATTGGTATAGACTATAGACGCAAAATGAAAACAATATACTACTATGATTAGCGGTCAGACAGTAACAAGACAGGCGTGAAGATTATTATCACTTGGAAGGTACCTGATAAGCAGGAGACAATCTAAGACCAAGTGACAAAAACTTTGGCATCTTTTAGTGTTTTACAGCACATTCTGCCATAACCCAACACCAGAAAATAGTCGAAATTATACCAAATAAGATAAGGCAAGCTGGCAGAACACGGTACCTGGTCAAAGATGAAGCGGTTTGCAACACGCCTGATAGTGCTGGGATCAACTGCATCTATTCTTGCGAAAAGCTCAGGAATAGGAATTCTACGGCCATAGATGAGTAGCTGCCAAAACAGAAGAACAAAGATAAGTTCCAGAGGACTAGTGTAACAGAATATAACGTGGCATTACACAATATACGGCTCCAATACCTGGCGTCCAATATCCTCAACAACAGCAGTGGAACCATCCAGATGGAGTTGGATGGAGGATTTCAGCTGAAAGTTTGACCAAAGCAATGACATCGTCAGAAAACAGATGGTGAAGTTCGTAGGCAGATACACATGTTCAAATACAATCATCCAGCAACAGAATATGAGAATACACCACACAACATGATTCCTAACTAAGTACACGAAAGGCACAAAAAAGGAAATATGCTACAATACTATTAAGCCTTAGTAAGCCATAGGAAACACTACAACACGCAACCAAAATAAAATTTGTTGAGAGAAAAACCTGATTGCGTGCACGAATAACATCATCTTCAGTAACCCTGTATGATAATTTGCTCATCTCTTGCATAATTGCAAAAGCCAAATCATCCAAGCAATCAGCCTACAAAGCAAGGTCAAAGAACAGCATCAGGCAAAGAAAAGCGCAACCTGTCCTTTATACCACGAGAACTTGTTCACAAAATAATGGTCAGCATTCAAAATTTAATATACAGTAAAATCAACGGATGCATACTATTTGCTCGCATTTAACTGACAATGGTAGCCTATTCACGTGGAGTTTCCATCAAATTAACGACCTCGTCCAGATTTGAACCTTGAGAGTTTACATTTCCGCTTAAAAATAGATTACATTTCTGTGTGGGGACAAAATAAAAATACACAATGTACTTTTTTTAACAGCATAAAGGCAAAGTCAGCAGAAATGAATTTCATTGCATCACATCTGAGAGAAAATACAGAATCAAATTTCACTTTTTTCTCTGGATGCAACTATATTTCGTTTGAGTGTAAAGAAGAACCCCTTCATACAACTACACAATAGACCAAATTGCCAAAACGTAAAATGTGAAAGGAAGTCACAAACAAGCAGAAGTTGGATTGTTACAGAAGCAAAACAGCAATATGGCACATGACAACTCCCAAAATAATACATTGCTAGAACTTAGGCATGTTCACATCCTTTTGTAGGTACTGTACAACTATTGTAGTCATGTGTCCAGGTCCACATCACTATGAAAAATAGTTACAGTGAAGAAATTTTGCACTTTAATTAGAAAAGATAAAATACAAGACTGACCTTAGCAACAGCATAGACACCAAACAGGCCGGTTTCCTTGTAGTTTGTGTTGAATGCCATTATACTCTCAGCTATTTCATTGATCGCTACTCTCTGTACAAGCTCGGAACTATACCAATCAAGCAGGATAACAGAATGAAAAAATGATCAGTGGATTGCCTTTAAAGTCGTATTTGGCAAAAGGGGCTTGGCATACATAACGAAAATGACAAGATGGAAGAAGGTACAAAAGGGAAGGAACCCACCCCATGTGCTTCCCTCCTCCAGCACTCTTGTTCCACGAACCAAGCATAGTTTGCATAACCATTAGTGCAATAGAATCGGGATCTGTCCAGGATGCTCCATTGAAAGCAACAGCAAATTGAGCGAGGGGCATGTCATCATCAATGATTCGAACCTATTGAGTAGAATAAAATATGATTTGAACAGCACAGGTAAATCTAGTGAATGGGGATGTCATCATCAATGATTTGAACCTATAAAGTAGCACAAGTAAATCTAGAGTAAAGTGCAAACCTCAGAACCGGTAAAAGTGGCTGGCTCCTTAGCAACCAACATGCCAGTTGTTGTAGGGTCAGTTGGCAGCTTGTTAAACAACTCCTTTGCCTGTTGTACAATATCCTCATGCTTAACATTACCAGCAGCAGTAATAACCTGAAAACACACAAGAGTGTGTGTTATTTACGAATAGTAGACTCCATCATACTGCAGTACTAGCAATAAGATGAAGAGATAAAATTCCAGGAGCATGACAATCACAGATTTGTAATGTTCAATACCACTCTAGAAGCCGTGTAATGCTTTTTGATGTAATCTTCGAGACTCTGTTTGGTGATAGACTTGACATCATCAGCAGAACCCAAGATTGTTCTGCCAAGAGAAGTATACTGGAAGGCAGTTGCATGAAGATGATCGAATATAACTTCCTCTGATTGTCCCTCAACCTGCATAACATAGGAACAGTCAGAAAAATCATGTTGATTCAAGATAGCACAAGATATAAATTAGCAGCATCTCCAAAATGTTGCAGTTGAGGTTCACAGCTTCACATGCCTAACAATAACTTAATGAAAACATACGTTTGTAAAAAGAACAATAAACGTGTATGCCCATAAACCCATGGATTACGTGCAGTTATGTGCATCCATTAGGTACTTTTCTTCTTTGAGAAGGATTGTTGCATGTACAGCTTGGTCCATTTTAAATTTCTTGCGATCATGCATCATTCTACTCTACCTTAATAACCTTGCAGCAGAATTTAAGAGATTATTTTCACACGCATACAAATGTTCATTTTTCTTATCCAGAACAGTTTGATATTCATATGCAAATTCTTCCTGCAGTTCCAAGTTGTAAGTCTCGACCAGCCTTGATACAGCTAGAACAATGCCTAATACTAGGAGAATTAGGGCTCTGTAAATTGGTTCTTATTTTCTGAGAGAACATATTTGGCGAATTTAAGAGAACGAATTTCCCTAGAAGCAGTCTAGGCAAACGTGTATTCGTCTTCTCCTAAAGAGTTATCGAAACTGATTCTCAATTTGCCTAGACTTTCTGTAAGTACCGATCTGCAGCTGCCTTCTTAAAAATAGCCGTTCATAACAATTCCTAACACTAAGAGAAGAAGTCTTGTTAATTAAATCTTGCTGTCTAAGAGAACTCTATGGATTAGCTGTTAAGAGCATAACAAAAATAAGAAATAGCTATTCAACCAAACACTAGGGAACACATGATGCATCACATCTAAGGGAGGTTACGCAACTGAACATCTAATCAGAGGGCATCCTTACTGCAATGGGAGAAGTGATCAGATCGAGCAGACATACAGGTGCATCAGGGAACTAACCTCCTGCATCTCTCGGAGGATTACACTCCGCTCTCTCTTGATGCATTCGTCATCAAGTTTAGAGTTCTGCAGAATGTCGGCGAGGATACTCATCGCGCGCGGGACGTCCTTGTCGAGCACCTTGGCATAGTAGGTGGTCTGCTCCCGCGAGGTGTAGGCGTTGAGGTGGCCGCCGATATCCTCGATCTCCTTCTCGAGCTGGCCCGCGCTGCGCGTGCCGGTGCCCTTGAAGAGCATGTGCTCGACGAAATGGGCGACCCCGGCGGCCTCGTCCGCCTCGTACCTGCTCCCCGCGTCGATCCAGACGCCGACGGTGGCGGTGCGCGCGGCGAGGTTGGACTCGGTGGCGACGCGCAGGCCGTTCTCGAGCGTGGTGACGCGGGTCGCGGGCGCCGCGAGGATGGCCGAGTGGTCGGCGTGGGCCGGCACGGGGCTGGCGTAGCGGAGGAAGCGCGGGTCCGGGTGCTCGAGCCGGCGCACGCGCGCGTTGACGGCCTCGGAGATCCGGTCGTACGGCATCACCGGGGCGCGGAGCGGGGCCGCGTCCGGGGCGATGGCGCCGGGGGCCGCGGCGACGGCCGTGGAGGCCTCGCGCGTGGTCCCGGCCGCGGAGGCCGCCGCGGCGGAGCGGCGGCGCAGCGCGGCCGAGAGGATTCGGCGGAACGCCATCGGGGGGATCGGTGCGGTGGGCTCGCCGGCGGCGGCGGGGGTGGAGATCTGGCAGTGCTAGGGTTTGTGGTGGGATGGGGATGGATCGGGGAGGAGGAGAAATAGAGAAGGGCGTGGACGACGCCTGCCAAGTGGGGAGAGGCGCTGGGTGCTCCTAGCTTAGCTTGCGGAGGGCCCGCCTGCCAGTGACACAAAGATTATTTTTTTTTCAGAGAAGGTAGTTGGAAATGGGATTTTTCTTTTTGAGAGGGGATGTGAGATTACTGGTTCAGCATTTTCTTTTTCTTCCCGAAGGAGTGGAATGTGCACGAGCATTTGATTTCTATTTCTAATCCCAAGGAGACACAGAAAAAAATATTCCCTCCATCTAAAATATGTTAGAGATTTATCTAAATTTAAATGCATTACTATGGATTAGTTTTAGAACATCACGCCATGAGGCGATGCTAGCTTACGGTCACCCGTGGGCACGTTTGAAATTCCGACAGCCCACGTGTGTCGTTTGGTGGTGTGTCGGGCCGAGAGGAGGGAGAGATCGATTATGCCTTAGAGATGAAAGACGGCTATCACCTTGCCCGTCTTTCTTCCCCGCCTCCGGCTCCAGCGTGCCCTGCCTCTTCCCGTCTTCCGTGGCTTCACCGTGCAGTGCCTCTTCCCAACTCCGGTTAACCGTCCCCTAGCACCGGCCTAACCGTCACCCGTGTACCGCACCACCCTGCCCGCTGCCCTAGCCACCTCCTCCATCAGTCTGCCACCCCCAAGCCAACCATTCCTCTAAGCCCCCGCCTCTCCTTCTTTGGCTTTGGTGGCATGTACCCATTCAGCCCCTAAGTCTGACGCACACCTGGATCCCCTTCCCTAAGTTCTAGGCTCGCTGTCGGTGGCACCATCGCGGCCAACCGCATCGGCTCTGACTCCGACTCAGTGTCGGTCTCTCCATCGAAGGGAGGGGAGGTGACGAGAGGAGGGGAAGCGGCATGAAGAGGGAAGGTTGCGGAGGAGCAAGTCAGCCAGGCGGATCTATGTGGAGGAGAGAAGATAAGAAGGAATACACGCTTTTTGTTGGGGGTCCCACATGGCTATCGAGATGGACCATGTCCACGGTCACCATTGTATGAGTCAGTTGGCATGCCATGAGTGTTCCTAGTTCCTACTACATACTCCCTCTCTCATAGTTTATTAGGCATGCACGTACCCTAGGTCGCAAATTTGATCAAGTTAGCATTACTTATATGTTATAAAAATTATATCATTAGAAAGTTTAGATGTTCTTTCTAATGATATAATTTTTGTATTATATAATTAAAATTTTATAGGTCAAATTGATGATCTAGGGATACGGGGAAGACTAGTAAACAGAGATGGAGGAAGTACAAGTGTAGAACATTACGCGCACACTATTACTACTCCCTCCGTCTATAAAAGGATGTAGAAGATTTGTCTAAATTTAGGGACAGATGTTAGATGTAATCGGAGGTTTCCTAATTTTCAGTTAGCTTTAGTCTGAAGCTCTGTCATCGTAGAGTTTTCGTTTCTCAGAATTCGGTGTTGTTTTTTAGCACAGCAGTTCCCCCGGCACAACTTGAGTACACACTTCAGTTTACCACTGAATATTTTCAGTTCGGTGCAATTCAGTTAGACAAAGCTAAAAACCAGAACATACACATCCTTTTTCCCAAAATTCAGATGTACACATTGGTATTTCCCTCAGTCTGAAGCTCTGTCATGTAGAGCTTTCGTTTCTCAGAACATGGTGGTTCACCATTGTGTTGTTTTATCACAAGGGGTTCACCGTGCACAACTTGAGTACACGCTTCAGTTTACCAGTGAATATTTTCAGTTCGGTGCAATTCAGTTAGACAAAGCTAAAAACTCGAACATACACAACCTTTTTCCAAAATTCAGATATATATATCAACACATTGGTATTTCGAGTTTCTTGAGAATCAACTTAGGAATACAAGATTGTCACAGAAATTCATCCTTGAATTTCCCGCCTACGGTCTCTTGACAGCAGTTGCTTCAACCCTGGTGCGGATGCATCTGAAGCACAGAGCATAATAACGAATGTACAGAAGAGAAGTTGGAGATCACCCAAGCTACAAAAACTGAGTATCATCTTCTTGCACCTGGAAACATTAAGAAGAAGCTACTTGAAAGAATGGGAAGCATCTGAATCATTCGTGTTGATGCTCTTCGGTGCTTCGTAGGTGCGGTTGCTGTTCATGTCGCTTATGGGCTGAAGTCTTCAGCTTTCCGTTGACCATGCATCGCTGTCGATAGTAACTGTCAGCATTCATTCACATAACCAAGCATGGTGAGCATGCTTTGTATAGAGATTATTGAGAAAAAAGGAACATTTAATTTCAGGATATACTATAATGTCATTTGATATATGGAACATGAAAATAGTTATCCATGAATGATATGGAAGTGCAATACAGAACGGAACCATAAACTTCATAACACGTGTAATTACTGACCCGGACTTTTGGCTCATGGGTGATCCCCACCCCCATAGATCTATCGTTCATTATTGCTTTGAGATGGGCCTAGGGAAAGTAGGGGAAATTCAAGCTGAAATATGTCTATTCGGAATACACTGCTATACTACTGCCTTGAGACCTGACATTACCCTGTTTGGCCTGCCCGCGTTAGCAAAGGAAGCACTAGGTATTTAATGAGTCTGGCACGGTACATGTTAGAACAGGAATCCAAAATCAAACCTGAGCCAAATATCCCACCATATCAGTCTGCCAGAACCTTCTCTAACCGGAGCTCCGACGACGAGGACATTAGAGTCCATGCTCTGCTCCGACGAGGAAGAAAAAAAACTTTATCACGGTTAGGAGAGACATCATTATCCGGTACTGCTGCGAAGAGACTGGATCAGACGGCATCAGGTAAACCCGAGTCTAATACTCGCTGATTGTTCATTACATCCGCCGGTGTTCTAGTAATCTTGTGTTCTATCTGCAGAACGACTGGAATAGGGTAATAACTTTGGAAGACCATTGGTTTACGGTGGCCTTGCGAGCTATCACAGTGGTTGAGGAAGACGAGCTCGAGTCTTCCGCTGACAGTACAGATTATACAAGAAGCAGTAATCTAGTTGACTGACAAAATGGGCCACGAAGTTTTGGAGTCCCACTTGTCGGTCAGGCAAATTATTGGTAAAATGTGTGGGTTGAGGCAGACATCGGATCCTCTGCTGTGCAGAGAGGATGCTCCTATGTGAGATAGCCATAACGTGTGTATCTGAAGGTTGCATTGATTTTTTCGTCTGAACCTCTTGCCCATAGCAGTTTCCATGATAAATGTGACATGACGTATCCTGGTGACAAGTTGCTTAATTGTGGCAAAAACGAGTTACTACTTGAACGAGGAGCTTCATGGTTCTTGTAGATGTTCTTCTTCTTGAGCTTGGCAAGTATGAACAGCCTTGGTAGTCTTCCTCCAAGTAAGAAGATGAAGCAAGGAAGATGGTTGCTGTCCTGAACAATTTCGGAGCAAGGAAGAAGATGAAGCAAGGAAGAAGATGACAGAAGGAAGAAGCTGAAGCAAGGAAGAAGATGAAGTAATGGATCAGATGGAGTAGCTGTGATTTGTGGTACAGGGATCAGCTATTATGAGGGCGCTGCCCAACGACATTGTTGACTTTTGCGGGACGAAGCTCCTGCTACGGCTCTGTCTAAGTGGGCCAGCTAGGTACGGAAATGTGTGAGGATACATCAATAGAACTGAGCAATACACTGCACTATACCTACATATTGCATGGTGTACAACGTGGTCCCGAGACAGATGTCAACCAAAGCCATGGGGTGGTCTGGCACCCGAGGGCTCCTTTGTAATTCTCGTGTAATTACTTCTTATATTTTGTGCACATCTCTATTATAGTGTCTGTTTAGCCTTGGACCATAAAACTCACCATGATAACCTTTTAGCCTTGGATATCTATATGGCATTTAATATATGGAACATGAAAACAATTAACGATGAATGATACAGAAGTGCAATACAGAACGGAACTATAAACTTCATAACACATGTAATTACTTTTTATATTTTGTGCACATCTCTATTATAGTGTATGTTTAGTCAGCCTTGGACCATAAAACTCACCATGATAACCTTTCAGGCCGGAGATGAAAGTTGGGCTCCTTTGGAATTGTTATGCCCTTTGTGGACCTTTAAACAAGCAGAGGTAAAATGAAGAGTTAGTTACTTTGTAACAGGTCAACTCTGAACTACAGAAATCTAGACAGATAATACCGAATCAGTGGTGCAATGCTTGAGTTAAAACTGAAATATTTCATGTACGAGTTTCACAAAAGACCAGGATTCACCTTTTTGGGACGAATGGCCGATCAAAATATGGCATTGGCTGGGCTTTGGGAACAAGCTCTTTTCTCAACTGCCGTATCATTTCTTCCTCCTCCAGCTTCTCTTGTTGCTCCCGCTCCAGCCTTAGTTGCTCAGCGTACTTGGTCCTCTCGGATACCTATATTCTCAAACAGCCATAGTTAATATAATGATAAAGGTAACACACCAGTTCTATCGAAATTAAGACTTCACACATATGCAATGTATAATTAACTTGTAAGGAGGCTTACATATTGATCGAATCCAGCACGTTCAACTGCTCGGACATCACTATGGAGAACGAGGTCAACTGGCTCAGTCCTTTCCTTGACCGGTGGCTTTATCAAGCACTAATGAAAATAGAGATACAATGTTATGACAATATCACTTGTTAAGCTCTGAACTACAGAAATCTACCATCATAGTGCTTCCACAGAAAGCACGGTCTAAATATTATGCAAATATATCTGTTATCAAACAAAGATCCATTGGTAATCGATTTTCCTTCATAGCTAGTATGTGCTAAAGATCAAATATGTTATATAAATCTGACATTATGCCAATTTTGCTAATCAACTCCAATAACTACCCTGTTGCCAAAAGAACAGTCAAAACATGCACAAAAACAATCTTCAGTCTGGTGTCTGGTATTATAACAGATTTATCTTCCTTCCAAGGTATTGAACAAAATGCTAATGCAGGGATGTGTTCAAGAAACGAAGGCAACAATCTTCAATCTGTTATTAGACCAACTTTATCTTTTGAAGGTATTGAACAAAATGCTACTGGAGGGCTGTAACAAGAGAATTAGGTTACACAAAGTGACATACCTCGGGCTCATCTGTTGTCCACGGAAGTCCTTGAGCGATATGTACGCGCTTCTTTTCATCCTCAGCCAGCATTTCCTGCACCTTCTGAATGAACTGCTGCTTTTTTGCGTTTCCTCGTTGCTGTTTATAGAAACGATTCACGCACCATCCAATATAGCAATATAAGTACAGATCATTTTGACTACTGAATCTACAACTACTGTGGACTTGCCTCCTAACAAACATAACCACCAGCCAAAGGTTTTGTTACTCACCTCTGTTCTGAGCTTGAAAGGATGCTGGCTAGTGACCTTGAGCTTCTTATTCCAGCTACTCCTTAGCGACTCAGATGACTGCCAAATCACAGAACAAAACCATGGACATTGGATTTAGAGGGCACAGATAGTAAAAGTGTAAGACATGATCGACTCTAGAGCATAACAAAAGCTATTTCATCCTTACGTTCCGCCGGCTCCTGCGGCCTCCGGTGGTAGCCTGGCTGTCCCAGCTGGATCTGAAAAGAGGAAACGAACTCTGATCAACACACTGCATCAGCAACAGTCTAAATACAATCCGTTGTCCCGCTGGTTCGTCGGTACCAACAGACCTGTTGCTCTTGCCGTCGAGTGAGCTGCAGAGCCTGGTCGGCCCCAGGTCCAGGAAATCGGAGGAGGAGAACACGGCGTCAGCCCCCTCCTTCCACGGCTGCAGCCCGGGCAGCGCCCACGCCTCCTCGCCGGCCCGCTCGGCGTCGGCGGTGGCGCCGGAGATGGACAGCAGGCTCTCGAATGCGTCCACCAGGTGCCTGACGCGGCCGGACCCGGAGTCCGGCACGCTGGTCAGCGCCTTGGCCATCACCCTGCTCCGGATCGCCCGCACCTTGCTGCTCCCCTCCAGTCCGGCCGCGTCCCCTTCCTCTGGTTCCTCGGCGGCGGCAGCGTTTGCCTCCTCGTCCTCCTCCTTTTTGGGTTGGTCATCGGTGGCGGCGGCGGCCTGGCGCTCCTTGAGGAAGAACTCCTGGTGCGACGCGCGCAGCGCCTCGCGCGCGGCCTCGCGGCACTTGTCGAAGTCGAACGCGCCGGTGTTGCTGTTGTTGCTGTTGTTGTGGCGACGCCGATGCGCGCCCTTCTTCGCGACGAGGAACCGGCGCTGCGGGGCCGGCGGCGGCGCGACGGGGGCGAGCGTGCGGCGCCTCCGCCGGACGGAGGCGGTGGCGGTGGCGGTGGCCGGGGCCCTGGACGGCGGCGGGGGAGGGGAGGCGAGGGCGTTGGGGTCGGAGTTGTCGGAGGCCTGCGAGGGGCGCGCGCGGGAGACGGACCTGGACGGGGTCTTCGCCGTGGCGGCGGGCTTGGACGCCGGCGGGGGAGGGGAGGCGATGATGTTGGGGTCGGAGTTCTCGGAGGCCTGCACGGGCCGCGCGCGGGAGACGGACTTGGACGGGGTCTTCGCCGTGGCGGCGGGCTTGGCCGGGGTCTTGGGCGCCGACGGGGCCGGGTGCTTGGCGGGGGTCCTCGCCGTCGCCGGCAGGGTCGATTGCTTGGTCGGAGTCTTCGCCGCCGCCCCGGTCGCCATGGCTAGGGTTTGGAATTTTTGCTGTATGTTTGGGATGTTTTGCTTGTTTGGGTGGGGATGGGGGGAGATCGGAATTGGAAGGGAGAGGAAGAGAAGGAAAAAGGGGATCGTTGGGGCCGAGGACCCTAACGGCTAGTTTTGTTTCCAATCCAACACGCTCCGCTCGATTGAGTCGTTTCCGCACTCGATCCGGGTGTTGCCTTGCTCCCGTGGCAATGACCTGGGTGGAAATATAAAGAGCAAGCGGATGTGGATTTTTGAAAAACAATGAATTTCTGATTTTCTGTGTACAGTTTAGCCCAAAAAAAACACCTCCAATTCCAACATTTTGGCTCTGCTCTAAGCCACTTGAAAGGAACTTGGCTATTTTAGCGTCACTGAACTTGGGTTGGCCACAAACGAAGGAAGCCAACGTCGACGCATCTCACATTTACACCATTTCAATCTTGCACTAATATTTTCTAAGGGGAACCTTTTTTTTGTTACACTGGTTTTTACCCTTTTTTGAGAATAGAACCTAAGAGAAACATCGAACAATATAAAGCACCTCAATACAAACAAAAAATTTAAGAAAAATCATGAGATGCTTCTCGTCTTCAACCTCTAGACCGTGTCGACGGCGCACCGCCGCTGCCGCTCCTTCCTGAGATGGCCTGAACCACAGATGAAGCTCCATGAAGATCCAGAGATCCCCCATCTAGAAGAAATCCTCAAGAACCACGCCACACCCACAAACTGCCCGACGTCGCTGTTGAGATGGGGCTGAAACCGGGGACGATTTATTGGAGAAGACGCCACCGCCACCCGAGCACCGTCCCGACAAACTAAAACCCTAAAAACCAGGGGAACGGACCTACCGCCAACGAGGGCTAAGATCCACCCCGCCTCCATGGCTTTCTTTGCCACTCTACGGAAACAAAATGAACAAAAGTAAGTGCTCTTCCCGTGCTGCTACTCGCAAAAAACGGAAGTTGCCCTTTTTGAAGCCTCGAGGGATCAACTTTACAACACTGACAAGGAATTTCACACTTACAATAATTGTTTCACTCGTGAGAACTGGAAACTCTAAATTTTTCCATACGTTGAGCAAAGTGGCTAAACTTGGTTAAAGTCAAAAAGAGGTACTTTATCAGGAGCCAACACTAGGATTTCATAACATGGAGGGAATGATTTGCTAGCCATTCTATTGTTCGATCTGTGATGGTTGATAACTACCATCATTTTAACTTAGCACGTGGCAACTCCTGATTCATCCGATCTAGAAAATCTCTGCTCAATATTGATGTTTAAATAGTAAATAGTCATTGTCTTACTTGAGCTTTTAAAACTGATTAATTTTCTCAATTATCATTTAACTCAGGGTCTTGGGGAGAGATGACGAAAAAGGGTCCTTGTTGACAAAAAAAAAGTTTAAAATGCATAGTATTTCTAAACAAATCCATTACATAACATATGTTGATGGTATCTGAATTACAAAACTCTCACCACAAATTATTTATTTGTAAGGTTGGAGAACTACATCATGATAGTAAGGGAACAATGTATTTCTACAAAATATCAATCTTCTGTGTGCCACAAAGAGACCATCAATTCATCCGCAAGCTCTAAACTGTTTTTGTCTATTGATCCTATTTGGGATCTTTACGTTCATCTCTGTTTTTTCTCCTTCTTTTATCATTAACTGATTATTTTTTGGAAGACATATCACCAAATGACCAAAACAATTTTGCAGAAAACAGTCAATACAAGAAACAACAACACCCAATGATGAAGCTATAAAAATAATCTGATGGGATCAAACTTTGTAGCAATAGTGTGATATTTACTAATAAACAATGATTAGTGCAAAATTAGTGAAGGATTTCTGAAGCACCTGGATATGGGTATATGGCTTGATGTTGTAAAATGTTGATTTGGGTTCCTTGATTTGTAGCCTACAACACTAAGCCGCCTCTTCTTCTCCTCCTTATGTGCTGACCGCTCACTCTTAGATCGGATCCAATGAAAGCTTGAAGAGTTGAAGACCTCAAGAATAGACCTAAGAAGAGAAGAATTGGAGATATGTGAAGCTAATAGAGCCATGGATACATTCCATTTTAACAGGCTAGCGACGAATCAATTGAGGTGGTGGGATTAGGGGATGTGAGAGACATACCATCTCACATCTCTGATGCTGCCTCGAATGTTAAGGATGGAAAGAGAGTTGATTGGGAAACAAAATAACACCATTTGTGTCCATTAATGGGTTGCGGCAACCTCAGAATGTGAAGGGTGGCCGCACTATTTTGATTGGAGAAATTGAGGGAGCTGGGAGGAGACGAGTCGCGAGTGCAGAGGAGAAGTGGAGATCATATTTTTCCGAGGGGAAGAAGGATAGAGTTGCACTAATACCTGGGCCAGAAACCCTACTTTTGGAGGGCCCATGGCGGCCGCTCCATTGGCCCTAGGTAGAAGGCTATAGCGGCGGCCTACCCATGAATTAATGGGTAGTTATGACTTATGAGCACTACCATGGGTATAAATGGTGTGTTTGGATGGGAGCCCGAGGCTGCCAAGCCAAATAATTAGCTTTGACCATCTGCTTGGCCATGGTTTGAACTGGAGCCCATTATTTGGCGAGCTCATGCTAGCTTCAGCTATGCGGTGCTATTTGACGCCAACGCGTTGGCAAGTCGTGGGCGGCAGAAACTTGCGCCAATATTTTGGCTGCCCTTGCATTGGCGGGGCTATCCAAGGCAAAAACCAAACAAACCCAAAATATGCCCATATCCTTCTCATAGGGTACTATAGCCGTGGGTACCCGCGCCCCTGGTAAAATTGCCATGCTTCATATAACTTAAGTTGTTGGGCGACTATTTGTTTATGATGGCTTGAGAGGAGCATATGTCCCATGCACGGGACATACCATGCACATATCTGTCCCTCATTCTACTATGTTTGCTTTGAGATTTACACATCAAAATAATCTTTGCATGTAGCCTACCCCATACTAGTACCTGGTGTGTCATTTCTAATACATTGATTTAATTTATATTGTTGAATTTTAAAGAGCCATATGTATTGGAATATATCCTACCTCGTGTATTTGTTTCGATGATTTATTTTAAATAAGCCTAAAAATATTTTTAAAAAATCAATTTTTAATTCTAAAACACAATGAAACATGATGATACACAATGAAACTCGTTAAAACTTGATACAAATTGTGTTTAGTATAAACTGAATTCTTAGATGATTGTTAAATATTTTCCAAGTATAATAAACCAAGTTGGACACAGAGTGCAAACAAATTGTTTCTAGAAAAAATATCATCAAGTTTCACTAAGTTTTATTGTGTTTCGAAAATCGATTTTTAAAATTATCAAAATATACATATTAGTCTTCTTTTGTAGCTCCTTTCATTAAAAACTCAAATATTGAAACGATTCATAAATTAGAAGTATGGTTCAAAATTTACGGAGATTTTTTTTTTGAATTTACGGACATTTTAGTTTTAGATCTCAATTTAATAGGTGGCATGAGGGGAAATATGCCTTACACTAAAAGTATATACAGAAGAGAATGTGGGGCCGGTGCACGGGACATACCGATTTCTCATTTTCTATGTATGGCTTGCTTGCTTGGACTCTTCTTGCTTTCTGCTCTCGGGGCGGCTCCTCCTGGGAGTCGACGCCTCGCAACGTCAAAACCCACGCCAGCTCGTTCTTTGTGATCGGCACCCGGCGCCTGCACACGCGCGAGCCAACAGGCAAAAAGAGCTCTTCCGGCCGGCCTCGTCGCAAGCACGGCTCGCGCGGCCGGGCATGTTCCCGGACGAACCGTGGCGCGCTGCCGCTGATGGGCGCGGCGTTGCGCCGATGGCGGCGCCCATAAGCACCGGCGTTCGGGATGGCCCCAGTGTCGGCGTCGGGCGGAGCGTGGTGCAGCAGCGGAGCACGCTGTACGACTCGTTCGAGCTCAACGCGATGGTGGCGCGGCTGAACCGGCTGCTGCTGCATGGTGGGGACGGCGCGAGGCGGCCGGCGGCGCCACGGAGCCCGGCCGGGGGCTGGCTCGCCGTGCCGAAGGTGCTCATCGGGAAGATCAAGCGCGCGTTTCTTGGCGGCCCCCGGCGAGGAGGCAGCTAGAGACGATGTGTGCCGCGCACCCTGCAGCGTGCGATGATCGATGGTCTTTCCCTATCGCCGTGTTACTGAACTCGTAGTGGCCGAACTACATGGCTGATGGCTCGATGCTTCTATGCCTGTTCGTTAGCAGTCCAGCTGAATGCCATATATTGTGATACGACCAGTCAGAGTGATCGAGCGTTTGACAAGTTGAGTGCCGGAATTAATACCGTTCTATTTTGCTCGAGAAGTTTAAATTTTAACTGATGGCTATATATATATGACAGTGCATATTTAAACGTGCGTAGGTTCCACTTTATTCTTATCGTCATTAAAATGTACGAAAAAGAGGTTGAAGTCTTTGACTCACAAAATAAAGAGGCTCTACTATACAAGATGGTTTTTTTTTATGCTCAAAAAGTAATTTTAATTTCCATCGGTCTTTTCGTTAATTTCCTGATATCAACTAATTGATAACTCTTTTATGCATTTTCTTTTGTCGGACAGTGTATGGGAAATATTTATCAAGGAAGATCGGTCCCATGAATGAAAACCGAAGCTGATATAGCGTGCGAACAAAGTAAGTAGTACTACCTAGGGCCACACACCTTTATCATACTTGATTATTGTTTTATTGAATTATATTCTTGCACAGAAATGCCAGCAACAACCAGAGGGGACTAATCTATGTGGATACTACGTTTGCGAGTACATCCACAGAATTGTCAGCGAGAGAACGAATAATCAAAGAAATAAAGAGGTACGAAAACAATATTCACAAATTTATTTTGTTACCTACCGATTGAATCAAACCTCGGACAAGTAAAGTATCGCGCGACAAAGGGAATCGGTATCGTATGTTAATGGTTCAATCGATCACTAAGTTATCGCTGAATGTGTGGGAGCCATTATGGATATCCAGGTCCCGCTATTGGTTATTGATCGGAGAGGATTATCGATCATGTCTGCATAGTTCACGAACCGTAGGGTGACGCGGTTAAGGTTCGATGTCGTACAAGTAGATTCGGAATATGAGATGGAGAGCGAATGTTGTTCGGAGTCTCGGATGGGATCCAGGACATCATGAGGAGGTCTTGGCGTGGGGCGCTGGGAGCCACGGCGGCCAGGCCAAGGCTTGGACGCCTCGCGACCGATCGGCCGGCTAGTTTTTTTCTGTCCGTTGCGTGTTTGTGTGCGCGCCACTTTACCTGTTCTTTAGTCCCACATTGCTAAGCCAAGCGAATTGGGGCATCCCTTGAGCCTATATATAGAGGACCCCATGGAGAGGAATAAACACAGTAAGGCTGCTCTTGGCTGCACCCTTCCTTCCAACCCTAGCCGCACTCTCTCTTCCTCCACCATATGTCTGCACCGGCTTGGTGAAGCCCTGCAGGATCTTCTCCTCCACCACCACCATCATGTCGTCGTGCTGCTGAGATTCCGAGGGGATCTACCACCTCCGCTACCCACTGGAACGGGGAGAGGAAGTACTTCATCAACATCGTACGTGCGACCGAGTACGAAAGTGTTGTCAGATTGCAGCACCGGAACGATCATCTACATCAACCACGGGATGATCTCGTTAAGGCTTTGGCTTTTCCATAAATTGGATCTTGGATTTATTCATCTTTGCGATAGAATTTTTTGTTTTCCATGCATCGAACCCATCACTTCTATGTATAGTTTGATTCATTTTTCCCTCTTGCTTAATGAAAAAGCAGTGCGTCTGCCGGTTGCTCCAAAAAAAAGTCCAATGACTATACCACTTAGCCAACTTGCTGAGTCATCCAAGAAAAAAGCTAGATGGATAATAAAAAAATGATGATATTTTACTTAAAAATATTAAGTGTCAAGTTTACTAAAATAACAGACCAATATGCGGAAATTCAATTCGGCTCCCGGGTGCGTATGCTCCCTCTACCAAAAAATCATATTTCGAAATGTTAAAAACTTTAGATAAAAATTTCTACATGTACATCTCCATAATGTATGTGCATTCACCAAGTTTCACGAAAAACTAATATTTTTTGTGGTCTATGTAAAAAGAAGAAACTTTATCTTGTGAAAAACATTATTTTTAGCACTGAATTTTATCTTTTTTTACACACGTCACATGATAAGTCGATTTGTTATGAAACAACTTTGTGAACGCGTAGCATGTGAAGATGTATGTATGAATATTTTGTTTCATTTTTTAAAAAATTTAAAATATACGTAAGATGCATTTTAAAATATATGGAGCATATGCACCCATGTTCCAAAACACCACTCCCACCAATATGTTCAAGAAAAGAATCAGAAAATTTTAACAGGGGTACTCACTTTGTGAAGAAACACCCTCCTGCTCTTACTCCATGATGCACAAATTAGATGCAACTTTGTTCCGGGCATCCGGGGTGTTAACTTCCTGCCACTAACTGTCTAAAAACGAATTCAATCAACAGAAGACCATTAACAATTAATTTGATAGTAGATATGTATTACGCCACCACAGATATCGAAATGATGGCTGCAAAACACAGTGCCACTTGATTAACCAGGGTGCTACATGTATAAGACAACACACCAACTTGCTATAAGAATCTGGATAAGACATTTTAATCCTTTTGTTGAACCACCAATTAACAATTGCTACACCCTATAATGCCATCAAATGAGAACAATGACAAAGTAACTAATCTACTGAAAATGAAAAATTTCTGCACCCAAAAGCACTTTGCTGTGGGGAAAATTATGAAAAAAAATCGGACAGTTGTAAAGGGCGGCAGAGATGATAGTACATTTTTAGGCTGGAGCAAATGAATTACCTGTTTTCACAAAAACCGACAGAAATACCATAGGTTCACCACTGAACGCCACCTCCATAAAACAAAGCTTTATAAATTGCATCACTTCTATCAGAACTCTAAGAGTTCAAACATTTGCCATGAGAAAAATCATAGATCAGGCGAAAAGATTAGATAGCAAAACCAATCCAGCGCCATGTGACTAATCCTAAAACTCACGATTCATGTTGAATTTCCGTGATGTGATGATGTTTTATCAAGTTGGCGGCTAGGCGGACGGACTTATCAGGACCGTCAACGATAGCGACGCTTCATCAACAACGGTCGTCCTGGATCACCCTCTGAGACAATCAACGGCCAGGATGCCTTTACCTTTTTGAACCGCTACTTTCGCGTGTTAAGCGTGTTTATGGTTGTAATAAGCACAGACCTGTAATCTGCGTGGTCCTGCTCTTCGGTTATAAAAGGTCAGGAGTGGGAGGATGGGAGGCACGCTAATAGAAACCCTAAGTTATTTTCCTTGTCTTGTTTACTTTACCATGTCGTAGATGCGTATCCGAGCCGCCGGAGCTCCCCTTCTTCCCCCTCTCCGGTCGACGCCGTCAGGATCTCCCGGGTCCTGACAAGGTGGTATCAGAGCGAGTCAACAACCACCCTCCCTTCCCCAGCTCCACCACGATACCCTCCCTCCTACCCCAACTCCCACCACCATGCCATCGGACACCAGATCGCGATCTGCGTCTCGCGACCGCCGCGCCCGTGGCGAGGGCCGCGCCGCCACGACGGAGGAAGATGATCAAGAGGACGAGCAACGCATGGCCCGGCTCCCTGATAACCCACAAGTATAGGGGATCGCGGCAGTCTTCGAGGGAAGTAAAACCCAATTTATTGATTCGACACAAGGGGAGGTAAATAATACTTATAAGCCTTAACAACTGAGTTGTCAATTCAGCTGCACCTGGAAAAGCACTAGCAACAGGGGTGATGTGAAAGTAGCAGTGATATGAGAGCAAGTAGTAACGAGTAACACGGTAGCGATAATAGTAACACAGGAGTAATGGCACCAGAAGATAGTTGATACTACTTCCAATGACATGTAGAACAAGTATATGATGATGAAAGATGGACCGGGGTTCCCAGCTATCTACACTAGTGGTAACTCTCCAATAACAAGTGTTGGGTGAACAAATTATAGTCGGGCAATTGATAGGATTGAAATAGCATTAAGACAGAACATCAAGATCATTAATCATGTAGGCATGTTTTCCAATTATAGTCGTACGTGCTCGCAATGAGAAACTTGCACAACATCTTTTGTCCTACCGGTCGGTGGCAGCTGGGCCTCTAGAGAATCTACCGGAAATTAAGGCACTCCTTTTAATAGAGCACCGGAGCAAAGCATTAACACTCGTGAAAACATGTGATCCTCATATCTAAGCCTTCCCCTCCAGTTGTCCCAATTTCTGTCACTTTGGGGCCTTTGGTTCCGGACATAGATATGTGCATACAACTTGTAGATACAATCTAAGCAATAAGTATAGAACTTAAATCTAAGATCATGCCACTCGGGCCCTAGTGACAAGCATTAAACACAACAAGATTGCAGCAACAATAACTTCATAAACTTTGTAGATAGACAATCATAACGTAACAATCCATCGGATCCCGACAAACACAACACCGATTACATCGGATGAATCTCAATCATGTAAGGCAGCTCATGAGATCATTGTATTGAAGTACATGGGAGAGATGATACCAACTAGCTACAGCTAGAACCCGTAGTCCATGGGGGGACTACTCACGGAGCATGATGGAGGCGATGGCGTCGATGGAGATGGCTTCCGGGGCACTTCCCCGTCCCGGCGAGGTGCCGGAACCGAGACTTCTGTCCCCCGAATTGGAGTTTCGCGATGGTGGCGGCGCCCCTGGAGTCTTTCTGGAGTTTCGTCAATTGGTATCGCGTTTTTAGGTCGAGACGGCTTTAATAGGCGAAGAGGCGGAGTCGGAGGGGCCACGGGGTGGCCCCACACCAGGCCGGCGCGGCCAGGGTGTGGCCCGCGCGGCCCACCTGTGTGGTGGCCCCCTGGCTCTCCTCCGACTCTCCTTCGGTGTTCTGGATGCTTCCGGGAAAAATAGGATCTTGGGCGTTGATTTCGTTGAATTCCGAGAATATTGCCCGAACAGCCTTTTCGGAACCAAAAACAGCAGAAAACGAGAACCGGCACCGTGGCATCTTGTTAATAGGTTAGTTCCGGAAAATGCATAAAAACATTAT
The DNA here is from genome assembly GCF_022539505.1 of Lolium rigidum. Taxonomy (NCBI): domain Eukaryota; kingdom Viridiplantae; phylum Streptophyta; class Magnoliopsida; order Poales; family Poaceae; genus Lolium; species Lolium rigidum. The sequence goes on along the minus strand of NC_061510.1, from coordinate 71,515,484 downwards.
AAAGTGCGAGCAAAACATGTAAGTATTGTCATAAAACAAGCATGGAACATCGGAAATTATAGGTACGTTGGAGACGTATCGGCATCCCCAAGCTTAGTTCCTGCTCGTCCTCGAGTAGGTAAACGATAAAAAGAATAATTTATGTAGTGACATGCTACTTACATAACCTTGATCATACTATTACAAAGCACATGAGGTGAATGAAGTGACTCAAGGCAATAATCTATAGTTGCTAACAAATAGATAACATATAGCAAAACTTTTCATGAAGAGTACTTTCAAGACAAGCATCAAAAGTCTTGCACAAGAGTTAACTCATAAAGCAATAAATTCAAAGTAAAGGCATCGAAGCAACACAAAGGAAGATTAAGTTTCAGCAGTTGCTTTCAACTTTCTACATGCATATCTTATGGATAATTGTCAATACAAAGTAATATGATGAATGCAAATAAACAAGTATGTAAGAATCAATGCACAATTGACACAAGTGTTTGCTTCTAAGATGGAAGGAAGTAGGTAAACTGACTCAACATAAAGTAAAAGAATAGCCCTTCGCAGAGGGAAGCAGGGATTAAATCATGTGCTAGAGCTTTTTAAGTTTTGAAATCATATAGAGAGCATAAAAGTAAAGTTTTGAGAGGTGTTTGTTGTTGTCAACGAATGGTAGTGGGCACTCTAACCCCTTGCCGGACGAGACTTTCAAAGAGCGGCTCCCATGAAGGACGTTATCTCTACCGAGCAAGGTAGATCATCCCTCTTCTCTTTTGTTTACACATGTATTTTAGTTTTATTTATGGTTGACACTCCTCCCAACCTTTTGCTTACACAAGCCATGGCTAACCGAATCCTCGGGTGCCTTCCAACATTCACATACCATGAAGGAGTGTCTAGTTGCAAAATTAAGTTGCTTACTGATGAATCAGAGCAAAACATGTGAAGAGAATTATTAATGAAGGTTGATTAATTGGGGGATGGGAACCCCGCGCCAGCTCTTTTTGCAAAATTATTGGATAAGCGGATGAAGCCACTAGTCCATTGGTGAAAGCTGCCCAACAAGATTGAAAGATAAAACACCACATACTTCCTCATGAGCTATGAAACATTGACACAAATAAGGAGTAATAAAGTTTTGAATTGTTTAAAGGTAGCACATGAAGTATTTACTTGGAATGGCGGAGAAATACCATGTAGTAGGTAGGTATGGTGGACACACATGGCATAGGTTTTGGCTCAAGGTTTTGGATGCACGAGAAGCATTCCCTCTCAGTACAAGGCTTTGGCTAGCAAGGTTGTTTGAAGCAAACACAAGTATGAACCGGTACAACAAAACTTACATAAGAACATATTGCAAGCATTATAATACTCTACACTGTCTTCCTTGTTGCTCAAACACTTTTACCAGAAAATATCTAGACCTTAAGAGAGACCAATCATGCAAACCAATTTCAACAAGCTCTACAGTAGTTCTCCACTAATAGGTTTAAACTACATGAAAAAACTTAATCATGATCTACTTGAGAGCTCAAAACAATTGCCAAGTGTCAAATTATTCAAGACAATATGAGGCATTTTCTGTTTCCAACCAAATAACCATAAGTGATGTAGCTTCCAACTTTTATCATTGAACATTAAAGGTAAAACGAAGAACAAGTGTTCATATGAAAAAGCGGAGCGTGTCTCTCTCCCAAACAAGGATTGCTAGGATCCGATCTTATTCAAACAAAAACAAAAATAAAAGCACATAGACACTCCAAGTAAAGAACATAAGATGTGACCGAATAAAAATATAGTTTCAATAGAAGAAACCTGATAAGTTGATGAAGAAGGGGATGCCCAAGGCATGAGTCTTCTTGAAATATGCAGGGATGAACCACGGGGGCATCCCCAAGCTTAGACTTTTCACTCTTCTTGATCATATATCATCCTCCTCTCTTGACCCTTGAAAACTTCCTTCACACCAAACTTCTCATAAAATTCATTAGAGGGGTTAGTAATCAAAAAACTTGAATCCACCTTGGTCCTGTAGTGACACATTGCAAGAACTCAATAAAACATTAGCTACAGCTCTCCACGTCTAGAAAGCCTTGCTTAAAGTCCGCAAGAGACAATGCAAAAACAGAGACAGAATCTGCCAAAACAGAACAGCCAGTAAAGACGAATTTAAAAGAGGTACTTCCGTTGCTCAAATCAGAAAACTCAAAACTAACGAAAGTTGCGTACATATCTGAGGAACACGCACGTAAATTGGCATAATTTTCTGAGTTATCTACAGAGAAAAAAGCCCAGATTCGTGACAGATAGAAATCTGTTTCTGCGCAGAAATCCAAATCTAGTATCAACCTTCGATTAGAGGCTTCACTTGGCACAACATTGCAATAAAATAAAGATAAGGAGAGGTTGCTACAGTAGTAACAACTTCCAAGACTCAAATACAAAATAAAAGTACTCTAGCAAAATAAACACATGGGTTATCTCCCAAGAAGTTCTTTCTTTATAGCCATTAAGATGGGCTCAGCAGTTTTAATGATGCACTCGCAAGAGTTGAAGCAAAAGAGAGCATCAAAAATCAAATTCAAAACACATTTAAGTCTAACATGCTTCCTATGAAAAGGAATCTTGTAAATAAACAAGTTCATGAAGAGCAAAGTAACAAGCGTAGGAAGATAGAACAAGTGTAGCTTCAAAAATTTCAGCACATAGAGAGGTGTTTTAGTACCATGCAAATTTCTACAACCATATTTTCCTCTCTCATAATAATTTTCAGTAGCTTCATGAACAAACTCAACAACATAACTATCACATACATCATGCTTTTCATGATTCCCAAACACATAATTTTTATCAAGCTCAAAAATAGTGCGATTAAAACTTTCAAACTCACTTTTATCAATAATATAACAAGATGATTGACTAATCTCAAAAGATATGGGACTCATAGATAAAGTCAAGAACTCTCCAATCCCATTTTCATTAGTAGAACAATTAATATTATCAAGTAACATAGGACCATCATCTAGAGATTTATCATAAACATTTGCCAAGCAAAACTTTTTAGTACCATGCATTTCGACATCAGGCACAAACAAAGCATTATCATAAGATTTATCAAAGTAGCATGGATTATCATAAATAATAGTAGCATAATTATTCTCACAAGTTTTACTCATAGGGAATATTTCAAGAGAATCCACAAGAACATAACATTCAACCTCTTTCGGTAAGCATGGAGGACAATCAAATAGTGTAAGAGATAAAGAGTTACTCTCATTAGAAGGTTGGCATGGGTAGCTAATCCATTCTTCCTCCTTTTGTTCATCACTCTCCTCTTCTTTTCCATCCAATGAGCTTTCGGGTTCATCAATTTCCTCCTCTTTTTCATCCAATGAGCTTTCAGAGTTCATCAATTTCTTCTTCCACGGGTCCACTGCAAATTGTGAGTGCATTGTAATGCATTAATGAGTCTCTCTTTATAATCAATGATATAAGGATTATCAGTGTAACTTTCATTGCAAAAATTAAGGATAGAAGAGACATAATCTTTAAGGTCCTTACAAACAACACAAGTTTCATAATTTTTAACCATGAAGGATTCTATCTCGGAGGCTCCCATAAATATGACAAATTGTTCTACCTCTTCAAACCCAAAATGAATATAGCTATTCCGATTATAGTTCTTAATTAGAAATTCCTCACTAAAGCCACATTGAAATTTAAGATGTTTAGTGTCCTGTTGAGAGCAACAGTTTATATCATGGCGTTTAAGCAAGATTTTAGCAATTGTATTCAATTTTTCTATCACAACCACTCATCACTTTTCCCGCTCTTGATTCTCTATAATTATTATAATATTCTATAAGCTCCAAATAGGTTGTAGGTTCTCCCATAATAGCAGTTTTTAATTTTTAGGTTTTTCAATTTTTTATGGATTTTTGGGTATATGAGAAAAGTAAAACAAGACAAAAAGAAACTAGACAAAAGTAAACTAAGCAAAATAATACTAGACAGAAATAACTAAGCACAAATAAACTAGACAAAAGTAAACTAAGCAAAATAGAGTAAAACAAAATAAAAACAGAGAGAGAGGTAGAGTGTGCTCCCCAGGTGAACTTATGAGTAGAGCTATGCCTCCCCGGCAACGGCACCAGAAAACAGTCTTGATAACCCACAAGTATAGGGGATCGCGGCAGTCTTCGAGGGAAGTAAAACCCAATTTATTGATTCGACACGAGGGGAGGTAAAGAATACTTATAAGCCTTAACAACTGAGTTGTCAATTCAGCTGCACCTGGAAAAGCACTAGCAACAGGGGTGATGTGAAAGTAGCAGTGATATGAGAGCAGATAGTAACAGGTAACACGGCGAGCACTAATAGTAACACGAGAGTAATGGCACCGGAAGATAGTTGATACTACTTCCAATGACATGTAGAACAAGTATATGATGATGAAAGATGGACCGGGGTTCCCAGCTATCTACACTAGTGGTAACTCTCCAATAACAAGTGTTGGGTGAACAAATTACAGTCGGGCAATTGATAGGATTGAAATAGCATTAAGACGGAACATCAAGATCATTAATCATGTAGGCATGTTTTCCAATTATAGTCGTACGTGCTCGCAATGAGAAACTTGCACAACATCTTTTGTCCTACCAGGCCGGTGGCAGCCGGGCCTCTAGGGAATCTACTTGGAAATTAAGGCACTCCTTTTAATAGAGCACCGGAGCAAAGCATTAACACTCCGTGAAAACATGTGATCCTCATATCTAAGCCTTCCCCTCCAGTTGTCCCAATTTCTGTCACTTTGGGGCCTTTGGTTCCGGACATAGACATGTGCATACAACTTGTAGATACAATCTAAGCAATAAGTATAGAGCTTAAATCTAAGATCATGCCACTCGGGCCCTAGTGACAAGCATTAAACACAACAAGATTGCAGCAACAATAACTTCATAAACTTTGTAGATAGACAATCATAACGTAACAATCCATCGGATCCCGACAAACACAACACCGATTACATCAGATGAATCTCAATCATCTAAGGCAGCTCATGAGATCATTGTATTGAAGTACATGGGAGAGATGATACCAACTAGCTACAGCTAGAACCCGTAGTCCATGGGGAACTACTCACGGAGCATGATGGAGGCGATGGCGTCGATGGAGATGTCTTCCGGGGGCACTTCCCCGTCCCGGCAGGGTGCCGGAACAGAGACTTCGTCCCCGAAACGGAGTTTCGCGATGGTGGCGGCGCCCCTAGAGTCTTTCTGGAGTTTCGTCAAAAGGTATTGCGTTTTTAGGTCGAGACGGCTTTAATAGGCGAAGAGGCGGAGTCGGAGGGGCAACAGGGTGGCCCCACACCAGGCCGGCGCGGCCAGGGTGTGGCCCGCGCGGCCCACCTGTGTGGTGGCCCCTGGCTCTCCTCCGACTCTCCTTCGGTGTTCTGGATGCTTCCGGGAAAAATAGGATCTTGGGCGTTGATTTCGTCGAATTCCGAGAATATTGCCCGAACAGCCTTTCCGGAACCAAAAACGAGCGAGAAAACGAGAACCGGCACCGTGGCATCTTGTTAATAGGTTAGTTCCCGAAAATGCATAAAAACATTATAAAGTGCGAGCAAAACATGTAAGTATTGTCATAAAACAAGCATGGAACATCAGAAATTATAGGTACGTTGGAGACGTATCACTCCCACGCGAGGTCCGCGCCATCCGCCGCCGCTTGGACAAGCACGAGCAATCCGCCGCTGACACGTCCGTAGCCTTGACCGCGATGCAAGGTGAGATGTCCCGTATGACTCAGATGCTGGCTGCTTTGTTTACGTCTATGTCGTACGCTAGCGCCGCCGGGATTGCACCCTCCTCCCTCCCCAGCCTCGCCACCAACCCAGCCACCACCCAAAGCCACCTCCTTTCCACGCCACCAACACTATCCCACGTCTCCCTGTCTCCGATCTTGGAGGTCACCACACCGGCACCAACCCCGGTCACCACCCTTCCAACACCACCCCAATTCGGCGCCTTGACGCCGGAGAACCTGCCTCACCCAACCTACCCACCTAAAGCCACAACCTTTGCACCACCCACGCTGCCAGTTTACACATACACTGCGCCGATCGTCGCTACCTCCATCATACACACCACACCACCACCGATCCATCACATTCACCAAATCTCAAACCCAAACCCATATTACCCACAGCAATATCATCCATCTTTCAGCCAAACCCAACAACTACCACCCCCTCCTCTCACACAACAGCCACCACCACAGATTCCTACCACATAACAAACCCAGCAAAACCATCCCACCTACACACAACCACAACCTCCTCAGCGATTTCCTCACCCACAACAGACCCAAACAAATTATGAGGTGCACTTGCGTACACCACATGTCGAATTGCCTATTTTTCTAGGTGAAGCCCCAAGAGCATGGTTGCTTGAGTGTGAGGATATTCTGGAATTGGTCAATATCCCGACAGAACACAGAGTGAAATGGGGACTAGCACATATAAGGGGACAAGCAAAAACATGGATCAGTACCTCTGGTCTGAACTTGCACACACTGTCATGGGAACAACTCAGTCAAGTGCTCATCGACCGCTTTCCTGATGCAGTCTCAAATGATCCTATGGATCAACTGCAGTTACTCAAGCAGGTGACAACAGTCAATGCATATATTGATTCATATGAAACATGGATGACTCAAATGAAGAGGGAAAGGGATTACTTACCCCAAGACTTCTTTGTCAACCGTTTTATCAGTGGACTGAAGGAAAATATCAAGCACCAGGTGCAATGTCAAAAACCTGAATCCCTGCTATCTGCATATTGGTATGCCAGGCAATATGAAAAAGCCTCTAACTCTGCTGCCAGACGTCCCGGACAATTCATTGCACCAGGTCGAGCTCTTCCCCAACAAAATAGACCTATTCTACCCAGAGACAACAGAAACAGGGTAGCAAATGACAGAGTTAGGGAGCCACGCAAATGCTGGTACTATCAAGAGAATTGGATCATTGGTCACAAATGCCAACCCATGATCAGGGCTTTACAGGTAATCGAAATGCAAGGCAATGAGCCAGATGTGGAAATACCTGCTGCAGAGGAAGTGCAACTACACCCTGTTGAATGCAGCCAGCACCACCAATAGAGGCATCCCCTGAGGCACCAGAAGCACAAGAACAGCTAATGAATATATCTTCTGCATCTTACACTGGATGTCCTGGTGACTCCACAATATCTCTATTGCTAAGAATGAAGCAAACCACAACAGTTGCATTAGCTGATACGGGCAAGACTGACACATTCATGGACCTGAAGTTTGCTCAAACTTACAACATTCCATTAACTGCAACCAAACAGAGGAAAGTCAAAGTAGCTAGTGGTGGCACTCTATCCTCTACTGCTATAGCTTATAACTGCCAATTCAGTATACAAGGCCATAAATTCACCACCAATTTCAAAATATTGGAGCTACAAGGAGCAGATATTATTCTGGGGGTCAACTGGTTCAAGCAGCACAACCATGTCACCTTTGATTTCCTCAAGAGACAACTCACAATTGGAGTAGATGGCAAGGTTCTTACACTCAACTATCACCTCTTCCCCACAGACAAGCTCCTTATTTCCTCGGAGCAATGCAACAAGTTGATTGGTAAAGGAGCCTCAGGGTACTGGCTCTACAGTGTGCACACTGAAACTGTCGAAACTGAAGAAATGCAGTCACCAGTGTCTGAGCCAGTCAAGGTCCTCTTGCACCAATTTCAGGATATTTTCCAGACACCAGTTGGTCTGCCACCACCAAAAGATTGTGATCATCAAATTCCCTTGTTACCTGATGCCAAACCACCTAACATCAGGCCCTACAGGATGTCACACAGCCAGAAGAATGCTGTTGAACAGGTGATCAAGGAAATGTTAAAGAATAAGGAAATTCGGCTAAGCAAAAGCCCTTTTTCCTCTCATGTGATATTGGTTAGAAAAAAAGGATAAATCTTGGCGACTCTGTGTGGATTTCAGAGCTCTCAATGCCTTAATTACTAAGAAAAAATTTCCCATTCCTGTCATAGAGGATTTACTGGATGAACTACAAGGAGCAATCATTTTCTCCAAATTTGATTTAAAATCTGGATACCATCAGATAAGAATGCATGAGGCAGACATACACAAGACTGGATTCTCCACACATCTGGGGCACTATGAGTATCTGGTAATGCCCTTTGGCTTGTGCAATGCACCTGCTACCTTCTAGGAGCTCATGAACACCATATTCTCAAAATACCTGAGACAGTTTGTTCTGGTATTTTTTGATGATATCCTCATATACAGCAAATCACAAGAAGAGCACATAGAACACCTGAAGATTGTGCTTAACATTCTCAGAATGCATGACCACAAAGCAAAAATCTCCAAGTGCCACTTTGAGCAGCCACAGATAGAATACTTGGGACACATTATCTCTGGCAAAGGGGTGGCCACTGATCCATCCAAAATACAAGACATTATCAATTGGCCAGTTCCTCAGTGCATCAAACAATTAAGAGGATTTCTGGGACTCACTTGTTACTATAGAAGACTCATTCCTGGTTATGCACACATCTGTCAACCATTGCATGTTGTCCTGAAGAAAAATGCCTACCAGTGGACTTCTGAACAAAACAGGGCTTTCCAACAGCTGAAGCAAGTCATGTCCCAGACACCACTATTAGCACTACCTGATTTCAAGCTTCCTTTCATCTAAGAAACTGATGCTTGCCACACTGGTTTAGGAGTTGTACTCATGCAACAGTCAAGACCCTTGGCCTACTTCAGCAAATGTTTGGGCCCTACAAATGCAGAGAAATCTGTATATGAAAAAGAGGCCATGGCTATACTGGAAGCCCTGAAGAAGTGGAGACATTACTTCTTGGGGAACAAATTGATCATCAAAACTGATCAAAGCAGTCTAAAATACCTAGAAAGCCAGAAACTCTTGGAGGGAATACAACACAAACTAATGTTGAAGCTACTGGAATTCGATTTCTCCATCCAGTACAAAAAAGGGTGTGAAAATAGAGCAGCAGATGCACTGTCAAGGAAATTCCAGCCTGTGGAACACACACTCCCAGAAGCAACTCAACAAACCACTTGCAATGCCATCACACTAGCAACACCAACCTGGGCAACAGATATCACTAACTCCTACATAGGAGACACTGACTGCTCCAAATTGCTACAAGAAGTTTCTATCAACCCTACCAGTCATGCAAACTACACAGTACAAGCTGGAATCTTGAGATTCAAAGGAAGAATAGTTATTGGTTCCTCCACTGACCTCAGGAAGAAACTATTTGATACCTTTCATTCCTCAGCTATTGGGGGTCACTCAGGCAACATGGTTACTTATCAGAAACTCAGACAACTCTTCTTCTGGCCTAAGATGAAGCAACACCTGGAACAACTAATAGCTGCCTGCCCTGTGTGCCAAATTTCAAAAACTGAACGAGTGCACTACCCTGGCCTGCTGGACCCTCTCCCAATTCCAGAAACAAAATGGGCTGCCATCAGCATGGACTTTGTGGAAGGACTACAAAAATTCCATGGAAAAGATGTCATATTGGTGGTAGTGGACAGACTAACCAAGTATACTCATTTTATCCCTCTAGCTCACCCATATACTGTGCAAAAGATTGCCCAATTATTCATGGACAACATTCTGAAACTCCATGGCCCTCCTACTGTTATCATCACAGACAGAGAGAGAATTTTTCTCAGCAAATTATGGACTGAAATATTCTCAGCAATGAAGATTTCCTTGCACTTCTCCACTGCTTATCACCCAAAATCTGATGGGCAAACTGAAAGAGTAAACCAATGTATGGAACAGTATCTCAGATGCATGGCATTCCAAGAACCAAAGAAGTGGAGTGAATGGCTGCCGGCTGCAGAATTTTGGTATAATTCGAGTTTCCACACTGCCATCAAAATGTCTCCCTTTGAAGCCCTCTATGAGTACCCTCCCCCTTTACTGACAGCATTGCCCACTCTGACAACACTATCCACTGAAGCTCAGCACACCCTGCTGGAAAAAGAGCATATGATAACCATCTTGCAACAAAACCTGGCGAAAGCACAACACACCATGAAGAAGTATGCGGATAACAACAGAACTCCAAGAAGCTTTCTTCTAGGTGACATGGTATATCTGAAAATGCAGCCACACAGAGAATCTGCCTTGGGCAGGGGAAATCCTCTGAAACTTGCTTCCAAGTGGTACGGGCCATTCAAAATCATTCAGACAGTCGGCCGTCGTGCTTACAAACTGCAATTACCGGCTGGTACTCTGCTGCATGACGTCTTCCATGTTAGCAACCTCAAGAAGCACATCAGCGATACGGCGGTGCCAAATCCAAGGCTGCCCCTGCTCACACCAGGTAAGCTCAAATATGCCCCTCTAACAATCCTGCAGTGTCGCCAGGTACCAAGGAGCAATGGCGAGTACGAGGTGGTTGTTCCACAGTGGTTGATCCATTGGGACGGCATGACTGAGGAGGAGGCGACATGGGAAGATGCCGACTTCATGCAAGCTACCTTCCCGGCGTTCAAGCCCTGAAGTCTTGTCTTCAGGAGGGGGCAGTGTCAGGAACCGTCAACGACAGCGACGCTTCATCAACAACGGACGTCCTGGATCACTCTCTGAGACAATCAACGGCCATGATGCCTTTACCTTTTTGAACCGCTACTTTCGCGTGTTAAGCGTGTTTATGGTTGCAATAAGCACAGACCTGTAATCTGTGTGGTCCTGCTCTTTGGTTATAAAAGGGCAGGAGTGGGAGGATGGGAGGCACGCTAATAGAAACCCTAAGTTATTTTCCTTGTCTTGTTTACTTTACCATGTCGTAGATGCGTAGATCCGAGCCGCCGGAGCTCCCCTTCTTCCCCCTCTCCGGTCGACGCCGTCAGGATCTCCCGGGTCCTGACAACACTGGAATTGGAACTTTCGTATTTCTCTTGTGACAGCTTCGATGGAGGTCGCGAGATCACGCAGTTCGACGACGAATCGTGGCGCACGCCGCCGCCGCGGGGAGTTGAAGGGGAAGAAGCAGTCTAGCAGGCGTCCCGTACAGAGCTACTCGGCCCAATAGAGCCCGTTTAACGACAAGACGTCGCGATCTGTTTTCGGAGTAGCGGGTGATACGTCTCAAACGTATCTATAATTTCTTATGTTCCATGCTAGTTTTATGACAATACTCACATGTTTTATATACACTTTATATCATTTTGATGCATTTTCCGGTACTAACCTATTAACAAGATGCCGAAGCGCCGGTTCTCGTTTTCTGCTATTTTTGGTTTCAGAAATCCTACACAGGAAATATTCTCGGAATTGGACGAAACAAAAGCCCACGGTCTTATTTTCCACGGAGCCTTCCAGAACACCGAAGAGGAGACGAAGAGGGGCCACGAGGCGGCTACACCATAGGGGGGTGTGGCCCTACCCCTGGCCGCGCCGCCATATGGGGTGGGCCCCTCGAGCGTCCCCCGACTCTGCCCCTTCGCCTATATAATCCTTCCGTCGCGAAAACCCTAGTACCGAGAGCCACGATACGAGAAAATTTACAGAGACTCCGCCGCCGTCAACCCCATCTCGGGGGGTTCTGAAGATCGCCTCCGGCACCCTGCCGGAGAGGGGAATCATCACCGGAGGGCTCTACATCACCATGCCCGCCTCCGGACTGATGCGTGAGTAGTTCATACTTGGACTATGGGTCCATAGCAGTAGCTAGATGGTTGTCTTCTCCTCTTGTGCTATCATGTTTAGATCTTGTGAGCTGCCTATCATGATCAAGATCATCTATTTGTAATGCTACATGTTGTGTTTGTTGGGATCCGATGAATATGGAATACTATGTCAAGTTGATTATCGATCTATCATATATGTGTTGTTTATGATCTTGCATGCTCTCCGTTGCTAGTAGAGGCTCGGCCAAGTTGATACTTGTAAATCCAAGAGGGAGTATTTATGCTCGATAGTGGGTTCATGTCTCCATTGAATGCTGGGAGTGACAAGCAACCCCTAAGGTTGTGGATGTGCTTGTTGCCACTAGGGATAAAACATCAATGCTTTGTCTAAGGATATTTGTATTGTTTACATTACGCACGATACTTAATGCAATTGTCATGTTGTTTGCAACTTAATGCTTGGAAGGGATGCGAATGCTAACCCGAAGGTGGACTTTTTAGGCATAGATGCATGCTGGATAGCGGTCTATGTTCTTTGTCATAATTCCCTAAGTAAATCTCATAGTAGTCATCATGATATGTATGTGCATTGTTATGCCCTCTCTATTTGTCAATTGCCCAAGCTGTAATTTGTTCACCCAACATGTTATTTATCTTATTGGAGAGACACCACTAGTGAACTGTGGACCCCGGTCCATTCTTTTACATCTGAAATACAACCTACGCAATCATTGTTCTCTGTTGTTCTTTGCAAACAAACATCATTCTCCACACCATACGTTTAATCCTTTGTTTACGAGCAAGCCGGTAAGATTGACAACCTCACTCGTTAAGTTGGGGCAAAGTATTTTGATTGTGTTGTGCGAGGTTCCACGTTGGCACCAGAATCCCTGGTGTTGCGCCGCACTACACTCCTTCACCAACAACCTTCACGTGGCCTTCATCTCCTACTGGTTCGATAACCTTGGTTTTTTACTGAGGGAAAACTTGCTGCTGTGCGCATCACACCTTCCTCTTGGGGTTCCCAACGGACGTGTGCATCACGCGCCATCAAGACTTTTTCTGGCACTGTTGCCGGGGAGATCAAGACACGCTGCAAGGGGAGTCTCTCACGCCCAATCTGTTTACTTTGTTTATTGTCTTGCTTTATTTTATTTTCTGTCTTGTTTGCTTTCTTTATATTAAAAACACAAAAAAAATTAGTTACTTGCATTTACTTTATTTATCAGTTTACCTTTGTTTATTTCATCATGCTTCTCCCTAAGTTCACTTTGAAAGATATATCGGTAGGGCGTGGGTCTATCATTGGAAGAGATAATATAGAAGAATTTTTCACTCATGTTAGTAAGGTTAAAGATTTTGAAGATAGATCCTTGGTGGAACTTCCTCCTAATTATGAAATTGCTACTGCCTCTTTAGTGCACATGTTGGAAGCTAGATTTGTTAATCTTAATCCTATAATGCAACATATGTTTCTTACACTCTGTGATATGGAAGAAGGAGAGAAGAAAGATTTTGTTTTAGAAACTCTTCTTAAAGAATTTGGTGATGTAGCTAGAGAAGCTAGGAAAGTCTTTATTCAACATAAGATGCTTGACTTTTATACCAATTTTGCAAATACCCTTGAAAAGATGGAAAAGATAGGCTAAAGTACACTAATGAAGCCAATTGTGAGGGAGAGACTAAAGTACCAATACCTTATAAGCTCATAGGAATGCATGAGGCACTAGAAAAGAATTTTGATTGGATTGTTCCTGAAAATTTATTTGAGGAGGATAGTAAACCTAAAAGTAATGAAAGAGGAGCCTCTGAAACTTACATAGATAAGATACAATGCATTGTTGAGAAAACCCCCAACTCTGATAATGATGTTTCTTCTCTTGATGGTACTTGATTTTCACTTTCTGCGCCTAGCTGAAAGGCGCTAAAGAAAAGCGCTTATGGAAGACAACACATTATTTTATTTCTGTAATTTTTATTTTATATTTGAGTCAAGGTGCTTGTTACTACTGTAGCAATACCTTTGTATCTTTACTTTATTGCATTGTTGTGCCAAGTAAAGTCTTTGATAGTAAAGTTGATACTAGATTTGGATTTCTGCGCAGAAACAGATTTTTAGCTGTTCTCTGTGTAGGAGAATCTAAAAATTCTGCAAGAATTCATGAGTAATCCTCAGATATGTACGCAACTTTCATTCAATTTGAGTTTCTTCATCTGAGCATGTTAAGTGCCTCGAAAAAATTCGTCTTTACGGACTGTTCTGTTTTGACAGATTTTGCCTTTTATTTCACATTGCCTCTTTTACTGTGTTTGAGTGGATTTCTTTGCTCCATTAAATTTCAGTAGCCTTGGGTAATGTCCAGAAGTGTTGGGAATGATTGTGTCCTCGCTGAACATGTGAATTTTTGATTATGCACTAACTCTCTAATGAGATTGTTTTGAGTTTGATGTGAATGAAGTTTTCAAGGATCAAGAGAGGAGGATGATATAATATGATCAAGAAGAGTGAAAAGTCTAAGCTTGGGGATGCCCCCGTGGTTCATCCTTGCATATTTCAAGAAGACTCAAGCATCTAAGCTTGGGGATGCCTTGGGCATCCCCTTCTTCATCAACAACTTATCAGGTCACTTCTAGTGAAACTATATTTTTATTCCATCACATCTTATGTGCTTTACTTGGAGCGTCTGTGTGCTTTTATTTTTGTTTGTGTTTGAATAAAATCGGATCATAGCATTCCTTGTGTGGGAGAAAGACACGCTCCACTTTTTCATATTGAACACTGGTGTTCTTAGTTTTACTTTTAATGTTCATGGCGAAAGTTGAAAGCCGCTTCATTGCTATTTGGTTGGAAACAGAAAATGCTTCATGTGGTAATTGGTATATTGTCTTGAATAATTTTATACTTGGCAATTGTTTTGATCTCTCAAGTAGATCATGTTTAAGCTCTTGCATCATGTAGTTTAAACCTATTAGTGAAGAACTACCGTAGAGCTTGTTGAAATTTGGTTTGCATGATTGGTCTCTCTAAAGTCTAGATATTTTCTGGTAAAAGTGTTTGAACAACAAGGAAGACAGTGTAGAGTCTTATAATGCTTGCAATATGTTCTTATGTAAGTTTTGTTGTACCAGTTCATACTTGTGTTTGCTTCAAACAACCTTGCTAAGACAAGCCTTGTACTGAGAGGGAATTCTTCTCATGCATCCAAAACCTTGAGCCAAAACTTATGCCATTTGTGTCCACCATAACTGCCTACTATGTGGTATTTTTCTGCCATTCCAAAGTAAATTGCTTGCGTGCTACCTTTAAAAATTTCATTCCTTGTCTTTGCAATACATAGCTCATGGGAAAGTAGCCTAAAAAACTATTGTGGTAATGAATATGTCGCTTATGTATCTTATTTCTTATAAGTTGCTTGTGAGCGGTAACCATGTTTCTGGGGACGCCATCAACCTATCACACCTTTGTTGAATATCATGTGAGTTGCTATGCATGTTCGTCTTGTCTGAAGTAAGGGAGATTTGCCATGAGTTAAATGGTTTGAGTATGCATATTGTTAGAGAAGAACATTGGGCCACCAACCAAAGCCATGTATCATGGTGGAAGTTTCAGCTTGGACATTAATCCTCAAATCTCTTATGAGAATATTATCTGTTGTTGAATGATTTAAGCATTAAAGAGGAGTCCATTATCTGTTTTCTATGTTGTCCCGGTATGGATATCCTCAAGTTTAGATCTATCAAAATTGAGAAATCAAATGCGATCTATCTCCTTGGTCCTTTGTACAGGTGGCATAGAGGTACCCCTTTGTGACACTTGGTTGAAACATATGTAATGCAATGATAATCCATGGAAGTCCAAGCTAATTAGGACAAGGTGCGGGCACTATTAGTATTCGATGCATGAGGCTTGCAACTTATCGGAGGTTTTATGCATAACACATATGAATTATTACTACCGTTGACAAAATTATTTCCATGTTTTCAAAATAAAAAAGCTCTAGCACATGAGTAATCCCTGCTTCCCTCTGCGAAGGGCCTTTCTTTTACTTTATGTTAAGTCAGTTTACCTACTTCTTTCTATCTTAGAAGCAAACACTTGTGTCAACTGTGTGCATTGATTCTTACATGCTTACTTATTTGCACTCATCATATTACTTTGTATTGACAATTATCCATGAGATAAACATGTTGAAAGTTGAAAGCAACTGCTGAAACTTATATCTTCCTTTGTGTTGTTTCAAAACCTTCTATTAAGAATCTATTGCTTTATGAGTTAACTCTTATGCAAGACTTGTTGATGCTTGTCTTGAAAGTACTATTCATGAAAAGTCTTTGCTATATGATTCAGTTGTTTAGTCATTATCTATTTGTTAACAAACTATATACCATTGCTTTGAATCACTTCATCCATCTCATATGCTTTACAATAGTATTGATCAATATTATGATAGTAGCATGTCACTTCAGTAATTATCCTTTTTATCGTTTACCTACTCGAGGGCGAGTAGGAACTAAGCTTGGGGATGCTTGATACGTCTCAAACGTATCTATAATTTCTTATGTTCCATGCTAGTTTTATGACAATACTCACATGTTTTATATACACTTTATATCATTTTGATGCATTTTCCGGTACTAACCTATTAACAAGATGCCGAAGCACCAGTTCCTGTTTTCTGCTGTTTTTGGTTTCAGAAATCCTACAGAGGAAATATTCTCGAAATTGGACGAAACAAAAGCCCACGGTCTTATTTTCCACGGAGCCTTCCAGAACACCGAAGAGGAGACGAAGAGGGGCCACGATGCGGCCACACCATAGGGGGCGCGGCCCCACCC
This sequence comes from Lolium rigidum, assembly GCF_022539505.1. NCBI lineage: Eukaryota > Viridiplantae > Streptophyta > Magnoliopsida > Poales > Poaceae > Lolium > Lolium rigidum. The sequence continues at coordinate 71,498,922 of NC_061510.1, read as the reverse complement.
CTGGCCGCGCCGCCATATGGGGTGGGCCCCTCGAGCGTCCCCGACTCGCCCTTCGCCTATATAATCCTTCCGTCGCGAAAACCCTAGTACCGAGAGCCACGATACGAGAAAAGTTACGGAGACGCCGCCGCCGTCAACCCCATCTCGGGGGTTCGAAGATCGCCTCCGGCACCCTGCCGGAGAGGGGAATCATCACCGGAGGGCTCTACATCACCATGCCCGCCTCCGGACTGATGCGTGAGTAGTTCATCCTTGGACTATGGGTCCATAGCGGTAGCTAGATGGTTGTCTTCTCCTCTTGTGCTATCATGTTTAGATCTTGTGAGCTGCCTATCATGATCAAGATCATCTATTTGTAATGCTACATGTTGTGTTTGTTGAGATCCGATGAATATGGAATACTATGTCAAGTTGATTATCGATCTATCATATATGCGTTGTTTATGATCTTGCATGCTCTCCGTTGCTAGTAGAGGCTCTGGCTAAGTTGATACTTGTAACTCCAAGAGGGAGTATTTATGCTCGATAGTGGGTTCATGTCTCCATTGAATGCAGGGAGTGACGGCAACCCCTCGGGTTGTGGATGTGCTTATTGCCACTAGGGATAAAACATCAATGCTTTGTCTAAAGATATTTGTATTGTTTACATTACGCACAGTACTTAATGCAATTGTCTGTTGTTTGCAACTTAATACTGGAAGGGGTGCGGATGCTAACCCGAAGGTGGAATTTAGGCATAGATGCATGCTGGATAGTGGTCTATGTTCTTTGTCGTAATGCCCTAAGTAAATCTCATAGTAGTCATCATGATATGTATGTGCAATGTTATGCCCTCTCTATTTGTCAATTGCCCAACTGTAGTTTGTTCACCCAACATGTTATTTATCTTATTGGAGAGACACCACTAGTGAACTGTGGACCCCGGTCCATTCTTTTACATCTGAAATACAACCTACGCAATCATTGTTCTCTCGTTGTTCTTTGCAAACAAACATCATTCTCCACACCATACGTTTAATCCTTTGTTTACAGCAAGCCGGTGAGATTGACAACCTCATCTGTTAAGTTGGGGCAAAGTATTTTGATTGTGTTGTGCGGGTTCCACGTTGGCGCCGGAATCCCTGGTGTTGCGCCACACTACACTCCTTCACCAACAACCTTCACGTGGCCTTCATCTCCTACTGGTTCGATAACCTTGGTTTCTTACTGAGGGAAAACTTGCTGTTGTGCGCATCACACCTTCCTCTTGGGGTTCCCAACGAACGTGTGCATCACGCGCCATCAGCGGGCCAGAAACGTTGGGCCGGCCGTGAAGTACGGGTCCCGGGTGAAAAATGGCCCCAGGATCCAGCGGAACGACCAAGCAATCTGGTACGTCCGTTCATGGAATCCGATGGCTGACGACATCAATTCGCTGTGGTGATTCCTAGGTAGTTCGATTTTACTGTAACTTAATGATGCGATCATAAATATGCATTTGATGTGTTGGTCTAAAGGATCAACGCCAATCATAGGATTAGTAGAGAGACATAGTACATCATCATACCACTCCACTAACATTGGGAGTACATTACTAGGCGGTACATTACGAACACTCAAACTAATTAATGGAGTACATGCATTATTAGGAGATCAAGCACACGAGCGATTGAACTATTTCGGATGTGCTGGGTACAGTGGGTACCTCATAATGCCGCAGAGGCCGCCGTCAGCCTCATGACCGCGCTCGATACGCATGTAGCCCTGATACGTCTCAAACGTATCTATAATTTCTTATGTTCCATGCTACTTTTATGATGATACTCACATGTTTTATACACATTATATGTCATTATTATGCATTTTTCGGCACTAACCTATTGACGAGATGCCGAAGAGCCGATTCTTGTTTTCTGCTGTTTTTGGTTTCAGAAATCCTAGTAAGGAAATATTCTCGGAATTGAACGAAATCAACACCCAGGGGCCTATTTTTCCACGAAGCTTCCAGAAGTCCGAAGAGGAAACGAAGTGAGGCCACGAGGTGGCGACACACCAGGGCGGCGCGGCCCAGGTCCTGGCCGCGCCGGCCTGTTGTGTGGGCCCCTCGTGACGCCCCTTGACCTGCTCTTCCGCCTACTTAAAGCCTTCGTCGCGAAACCCCCAGTACCGAGAGCCACGATATGGAAAACCTTCCAGAGACGCCGCCGCCGCCAATCCCATCTCGGGGGATTCAGGAGATCGCCTCCGGCACCCTGCCGGAGAGGGGAATCATCTCCAGGAGGTCTCTTCATCGCCATGATCGCCTCCGGATCGATGTGTGAGTAGTCCACCCCTGGACTATGGGTCCATAGCAGTAGCTAGATGGTTATCTTCTCCTCATTGTGCTATCATGTTAGATCTTGTGAGCTGCCTATCATGATCAAGATCATCTATTTGTAATCCTTCATGTTGTGTTTGTTGGGATCCGATGAATATTGAATACTATGTCAAGTTGATTATCAATCTATCATATATGTTATTTATGTTCTTGCATGCTCTCCGTTGCTAGTAGAGGCTCTGGCCAAGTTGATACTCGTGACTCCAAGAGGGAGTATTTATGCTCGATAGTAGGTTCATGCCTCCATTAAATGCTGGGACGAGTGATGAGAAAGTTCTAAGGTTGTGGATGTGCTTGTTGCCACTAGGGATAAAACATCGATGCTTTGTCTAAGGATATTTGTGTTGATTACATTACGCACCATACTTAATGCAATTGTACATTGTTTACAACTTAATACTGGAGGGGTTCGGATGATAACACTGAAAGTGGACTTTTTAGGCATAGATGCATCTTTGGATAGCGGTCTCGTGTACTTTGTCGTAATGCCCTGATTAAATCTCATAGTACTCATCATGATATATGTATGTGCATTGTTATGCCTTCTTTATGTGTCAATTGCCCAACTGTAATTTGTTCACCCAACATCTGCTATCTTATGGGAGAGACACCACTAGTGAACTGTGGACCCCGGTCCTATTCTTTACATCTGAAATATAATCTACTGCAATTGTTCTTTACTGTTCTTCGCAAACAATCATCATCATCCACTCTATACATCTAATCCTTCGTTTACAGCAAGCCGGTGAGATTGACAACCTCACTGTTACGTTGGGGCAAAGTACTTTGATTGTATTGTGCAGGTTCCACGTTGGCGCCGGAATCCCTGGTGTTGCGCCGCACTACACTCCGCCCCCATCAACCTTCAACGTGCTTCTTGGCTCCTACTGGTTCGATAAACCTTGGTTTCTTTCTGAGGGAAAACTTGCTACTGTACGCATCACACCTTCCTCTTGGGGTTCCCAACGGACGTGTCGACTGCACGCATCAAGCCCCTCTCTCCCCACGACACCCCCCACGAGTTCTTCACCACCCAATACTTGACGCCGGGATCGTTGGCATCATCACTTGGCATCGTGCCGTAGCCCACGAGTAGGGCTTGGTGCCGTTTCTCGGTGTCGCAGGGCCCTCTGAAGATGCCGCCACTGTAGCGCATGAACTCGCTGGAGTTGGTTCCCCGAATAGAAACAACGATGGGCGCGAGGGCCACAGCGTCCATGAGCTTCTTCTCATTATGTCGATGCACGAATATAAACCTCCCGATGGACATGACGGGAGGTCCTGCGGGAGTGGTGCAGTGCGACCCATTTCCCACATACGGGTACTGCTCCGAAGAATGGATGCCATGCTTGTTTATGACATATTGAAAGGCCCTGGAAGCATGGCCGCCTTTACAACCATTAGTCCCGTTGGTGCAGTCAACCATTTCCTGACTAGAGACGTTGACGCGCTTCTTGTTCTTGAGGAAGTGGACACTCTCCATCGCCTGTGCAGCAGCAATAGCCCAGCAGCTTCCGCAATTCCCCTGGTGCTTCACGCTGGTGAGAACACCATCCACAGTCCGCCAGTCAACGGTGAGTGGCAGCTTGTCGGGGTAGTACTCGCTAGGCTGGTGAAGGTTGAGCTTTCTCTCGTTGCGGGATCGGACCTCGAGGGGGGAGCAACTGGCGAATGATTCAGCGTACTCATCTTGGGTCATGTCCGCAAACCAGTTTAGATTGTGTTTCACGCGTGCGCCGCCCTCGTTCAGCTTGTGCACAGCATGGGCCTCTGCCTTGAAGATGGCAAAGCGCTTCTCCTTGTCGATGGGGTCGCCATCGCGCCTGTAGAGCATGTACCAGCGCTCGTACAGGCCACGCATGCTCTCCTCCGAAGCAACATTCTCCGAGCTGACGTAGATTATGTCTTCCACCGGCGTGCTCGCCATCGGCGTGATCGCCGCTAGAGCAATGGCCGTCAGTGCGACGACCATGGCGATCACAGGGAGCATGCCTCTCGCCATTGAAACGGTATAATATGTAGTTGTGTGGGTGGATTCTTATGAAGTGAGTGTTCTATGGTCATATGATCCACCTCCTTATATAGGAGATCAAGAGACAACTGCACATGGTTGGGCGTGTCCTCTGTTCTGCCACAGCCTCAGGCCGGGACCGGGACGGTTCAACCGTACACCAAACTATCTTTCACTATCCACAATAGATGTATCATATGTAGTATCATGCATTATATGCATTTCTAAAAGCTCATATGTCACTAAAATTAATGATGAGAGAAATCATATTGGTATCAGAGGTAGATACCGTATAATAGTACATAGAACTAGAAAATTAAATGTCAAATAGATCTTGTACACGTATTTGCATTGATATTTTACAAATCAATAAATATAAGAAGACTATAATAGTATAATATCATACCATGCATTGTAGAGGTAGTATCATGCATTACTATCATATGCATGATACTGCTATATGATTTCCCCATTGTGACTAATATCAAAATGCATATTTATGTCACCACATCTGCGCACGGAAGATATGTGATGGAACATTATAATAATTGTATGTTGCTATGGGTGAATTAAGTGTTTAGCCTATGCATTTAATTAAAATAATATTTGGTTATCATTGAAAACTAGCACGGGGCGCTCGCAAATGCGAGGACATCATCCATCTTCTTTAATTATTTTATATGTTTACTCTTTAATTGTTTTATCTTTTCTCTTTAATTACTTATAATCATGTATATTCATAATATATCAATAGATAATATTTTTCATAACCACCAAAGAAATTATAGAAATAAATATCATAGTTGCAGATACCATCTTTAATCTATTTTAATTTTCATGAAAGTGATCTTTGTGCTATTTCCACAATAATGATCATTTGCCTCATTTATACGTGATAACTTAATTCCACATTGAATTCAAGTTAGGTCACTACCTATCTCATAGTGTTCAAATGATCCATTTATGAAGCAGAGTAGGTTTTCCTTCCAAATTAGGTGTAATTTGGAGAATATTTTTTAATATCATATTTTAGCCACATTGATGAAACATTAATCCTTACTTCTTATTTTTTTGTTGTAAAAAACATGTTTTTTCTGTGTGTTGAGTTTTAATCATATTATACACTTCTCTCGTGTGCAAGTGGATGACTATGTATCTGCCGTCGAGACTCCTTTTTGCACCGCTCAACCTACCTCTTTCATTTGCAATAACTATGCTGATAGGTAATGGACCACAACTAAATTGCAAAACACTCATCTAGTTTACCATTTGAAAAAAGTAACAAGTAAAATTACAGCGAAAAATAATGCACGTCCAATCACATCATGTCTGCCAAAATATCATTGTGATTAGTTGTTTAGAGTTATGATGAACTATTGGTTGTGGCCTCATTTGGGCGTGCATATGAAATCATTGTGGTTTATTAATAAAGTGGGTCCACATGATTAATTTTACTACTCTATATTTTTGTGATAAATTTAGAATATGGATTCTTGCAATATAATTCAGTTTCGATGATACTTAATTATTAGAACTAGAAGGATACCCTGCGCGTTGCAGCGGGAATTTCTCCGATAAATCTATTTTGTAAAAAAACAAAGGGTATAAGTTGATTGGAATAGGATATTATTTGTAGGAACATGCAGGATGCGTAAATATTCAAGAGACTAACTTAAAAAAAAACTGACTTGAAATGGTTATGTAGTTGGCGGCTAAAAGTTGATGATGTGGATAACTGGATGGCTTAAAAAATAGATGATGTGGCTTGCATGTAGAGTATTAATGAATGTTAGTGGGTGATGACATGGACAATTGGATGGCAATAGAATGGATGATGTGGATAGCTTGCATGTTGAGATAGACAACTTAAATGACCTTCTAGTGGAGTTTTGCTTTATAAGAGATATAGATTGTTTGATTGTGATTTGATATATATACACACACAGATAGCTCATGTATTCATTTGTATCTCATTCTTTTACAGTTGGCAAGAAAGCGGGACAGGATCTCAATCGAGGAACGCTTCAAAGCAATTGGCGATGAATTGGCGGGATTTTTCCTTCGGGACGTCATACCGCCATTCGGAGAGTTCCACTATGAATGAAGATGTACATGTAACATATAGTTTGACTCGGAGAGTACCACTATGCTACATGTAATAGATAGTATATGCCTCGGAGAGTACCACTATATATGCATGAAGATCGATCTTCATGCATGTACTACTTAATTTGCGATCTTATGCAATTACATGTGTTATATTATATGCACCAAGTTGCTATGCATCACCTTTATCTTCATGTACTACCTAAACCCAAACACGTAGCAGGCGCATCGACGCGATATGAAACGGTCCGATACCCCTAAACCCCTCCTAAAACCCTAAACCCTGAATTCTCTGCCGCGACAGAGATTTCTGCATTTTCTCTGCCGCGACAGACAACCTTTGGTACCGGTTGCGCTCTCCTGGGTGCCCATGTGGAGGCCCCTTTAATACCGGTTCATAAGGAACCGGTACCAAACGGGGGGCCTTTTGTACCAAACCTTTTGTACCAGTTGCTTAACCGTACAAAAGGCCCTCTGGAACCGGTATTGTTGCCCTTTTTGTACTAGTGCGTTTGATTTGGCCCTTTGTTACACATTTGTCTGTCTATTTTTGCCTTGTTAATTGGGCGGGCGCTCCTCGAACTACGTATGCACCATATGCGCCGGGACTTGATCGTTGTTAACTAGCTCTCCACACGAAAACAACAGCTCGCATGTGCAGAACGGATCACGGTCCATTTCTTGGACTATATATGCTTTTTCCTCGTGTAGTCCCGCTTCATGCACCAACCGTTGTGTGTGAGCTTACACGACTCCCCGCAACCTAACTTTCCTTGGATTCTGTCAAAAAAAAAATCCCATGGATTAATGCAGGATATCGCCAATTCTAATTATATTCATGCGTATATCCCTACCTTACTCATTTATTTTCAATTTTTCATGTGATACATCTACTCTTATTAATTTATATGTTAGAACATGTGATGGTAATTTTAACATTTTGATAATTGTTATGTATTCAACTACCCATTACTAAATTGGGATAATTCATTTTTATTACTAAATTTAATAGGGATTTCTATTTTCGTGCCCTCGGTTCCTTAGTTGTGCTCAGTTTTCCCCAGCCCCTTAGTTTTTCCTCAGTTTTACCCTAGCCTTTGTCTGAAGACCCGCTGAAGGAGCTCGGACGGAAGGAATCCGTTTATTTGGACGTTACGTGCCGACGTGTTGCGCCGCGTCGTCCGTGGGGCCGCGTCGTGTGGGGCCGCGTCGCGTGGGGCTGGTAGAAAGGGACCGCGTGGGACAGGACGAGAAGCGTTTGGTTGCACGTGAGCAGGGAGCTGGGTTTTGTCTCTCTCGGCCCAAATTGGCATTTTTAAGAGCACCTTTTCCCCTCTTTCTCTCTCTGTCTTTTTCACCAAATTAGTATCAAATCTAGAGAAGCTTCTATTTCTGTCTTTCTTCAATATGGCAGCAAATCTAGTAGCAAATCTCCGGGGTTATTTATGCCTTTTGGCCCTCGTTTTTTGCCCAATATGGCAGCAAATCTAGTAGCAAATCTAGAAGCTATTATATGATAAATTCACAACGAGCATAATCGAAAAACTAAGTATAATACATAGGTAAACTGCATACAGCAGCCAAAAGCAGCCAATAACATTGTTAATGTTCACGACAAACTAAGCTGCAAAAATATACAAGATCACGCACGCAATGTATGGACAACAAGAAGATTAGGATGAATGAATTTGTTCTTCATTCCTCCTCATATATTTCTCCGTCGCTCCATTCGTGCAATTCCCCAAGGAAATATTCATTGAACTCCTTCCGTCTGCAGTGTGAGGCCAATACATCCTCCAAACGGTATGGCCTCGTGTTCATTTCTCAAACCGTAGAATCCTATTCTATCCACACGTAGTGGCCACTCATCCCAGGCATTTGTATCATGAGAGTACGCTCCGATATAACCCAAATCCGTGTAGTAGATGCTGCCAGAGTTGAAGTGTCGGGTACACTCCGGTGTCGACGGAGATACACCGGATATAATTCACGAAGAAGGCATTACTGCCAATGTTAGTGACCGGATGGAGAGAGCGGCTCTGAGTGTCCACACGGTACACCAATGGTTTGCCCGCCAAAGCCGCGCCGACCAACAACACAAGCAGCAGCTCACCATCCGACTCCACAAGGTAGAACTTCGACGTCCAAGTTCCGGAAATGAAATTAGTGTCTCCATCTTGACAGGTGCTCGCGCGCTGCTGCAACCGTATATTGGTGCACACTATTCTTCCGATCTCAAAATTGTCCGCAGCCTACGCATACGGTTCACCATTGAACGGGGTAATGGAACGGAAACCATGGTTCTTGATCGAAAATCTTCCTTCTCCCCAATCCCCATCTTCATTTATATCCTTAGTTGGAGTGCTCTCATCGACCCAACCAATTTCCGGCGGGTAATGTGTGGCAACGAAGACCATAGTCGGGGATTTGATAACGGCGATCGATTTCGGAAAAACGAGATGGCATCCGCGCCTCAAACATCGTGTTCGATTTCTTTGTGAGTGGGTTCAGCAGCCGTATCTTGTGCGGTGGGTTCTTCTGGGCAAGCACGATGACGCCACGGGAAAAGCCGAGGAAGTAGAATCTAAAATATATTGAAAAGATAACATTCAGCACTAAGATTGAAAATAAGATCTATGGTGACGCCACGGGAAAAGCCGAGGAATTTGAACCTTGCACGAACTGCAGATAGATCTATGGTGACGTAGCGGGATGTGCCGAGATGGAGGAAGGTGAACTCAGCGGCGCGTGGAAGGGCGTGGTGTAGCATGATCCATTCGTGCGGGTGCACGTCGGGATCGAGTAAACCCGAGCGCCAATTTCTACGAGACTTGCCTCATAGCGAGTAGCTGTCCACGTACTCCTCTTTGGCCAATAAGCATTCGCCGATCTTGTGAAGTGGTCCGTCAGCAGTGAGACCGGCCCAGTTCACGGAGGCGCCGCGCTTGGATGCGCCGCCCTCGGATGCGCCGCCCTCGGAGGCGACGGGCTCGGCGGCGACGGGCTCGGCGATGGGCTCGGCGGCGACGGGCTCGGCGGCGACGGGCTCGGAGGCGACGGGCTCGGAGGCGACGGGCTCGGGGGCGATGGCCGCCGGCGCATTCTTCTTCTCCATCGCCGGCAGGGGAGGGCTCGTACGGCGGTTGGGGTTTTTGGAGAAGTTGATGGGACGTGAGAGGGGTGGTTTCGTGCGTGAGCGATAATGAGACGTACCGTGTGCGAGAGGGAGGGAGAGAGGGGCTTACGCGTCCTAAATGCGACCCGAGTCAACAATGGCACGTCTTCCACGTCCGCACCGCGACACGCGTCAACAATGGCACTTCTTCCACTTCGCACCGCAACACGCGTCCTCGAGTCTAACCCCGGAAATTTAGATATACTCATGTATACCCTCGAGTCATATACTAGCATTTTTTGTATGCTCGGTTTTCACCTTGAGTGCTAATACTGGCTAGTGCAATATACTCAGTTTTACCCTCAAGTGGCTGGTCAACGGAGAGTCAACAAATGGGATTAACTAGTTAAATGAGTTATTTAATGTGCAAAAAATTCCGAAAAGGAGTGGCACTTACTCATGGAGTCTTTACCACAAATTTCCACTTCTCAAATCATAGATAAATCGTAGATAAATCAAGTTTCACCACAAATTGCCACTTCTCAAATCACCTAGTAGCTATGAAGGTGCATGGTTTTCCATAATAAGCCCTACCCAAAACAGACTTTCCCCAAAACATACTTTGTCCGAATGAGACCATAATTTTCACACTCATGTAGATTTGTATTGCAAATAGTTTGAGGTAGGCCAAGATGGGTTTCATTGTACAAAACACGCATTTTCCATTTTTTAAATCTCATATTTGAATCCCTTAGTCCGTTTACTACTCACTTGCCCTTGGTTTCTTGATACTACTCAGTTTTGCCCTCTCCCTTCACAAACTCTCACAGACGCCCAACATTGCCCGGATTGGTCTAGCCCATGTCACGCGGATCGTGCCCGACGACCGTTGATCGTATGATCTAACGGGCAGGATAACCCCTATCTCTCTCTCTGGTCGGGGCCACCACCCTCTCTCTCTCTCCGTCGTCGGTTAGCTTCACGCAAAGTTTGGTTTTCTGCATTATTTTTCACGAGCTAAATTATAAACTCTTTTTAGGCATTACTTTTCACGCAAAAAATGATAAACCATCACCGATTTGTTGTAGCCATTACTTTTCACGCACAAAAATGATACACCATCACCCATTTCGTGTACCCATTACTTTTCACGCAAAAAATGATAAACCATCACCGATTTTGTTGTAGCCATTACTTTTCACGCACAAAAATGATAAACCATCACCGATTTGTTGTAGCCATTACTTTTCACGCACAAAAATGATACACCATCACCCATTTCGTGTAGCCATTACTTTTCACGCAAAAAATGATACACCATCACCCATTTCGTGTAGCCATTACTTTTCACGCAAAAAATGATACACCATCACCCATTTCTTGTACCCATTACTTTTCACGCAAAAAACGATAAACCATCACCGATTTCTTGTAGCCATTACTTTTCACGCACAAAAATGATACACCATCACCCATTTCGTGTACCCATTACTTTTCACGCAAAAAAATGATAAACCATCACCGATTTTGTTGTAGCCATTACTTTTCACGCACAAAAATGATAAACCATCACCGATTTGTTGTAGCCATTACTTTTCACGCACAAAAATGATACACCATCACCCATTTCGTGTAGCCATTACTTTTCACGCAAAAAATGATACACCATCACCCATTTCTTGTACCCATTACTTTTCACGCAAAAAACGATAAACCATCACCGATTTCTTGTAGCCATTACTTTCCTTTTAGGCATTACTTTTCACGGTAAAATGATAAACTATACCCCCACAACGGTCGTCTCCTCCTTAATTTATTGTGTATAAACCCCCACAACGGTCATCTCCTCCTTATTTTATTGTGTAAACCCTACAACGGTCATCTCTCCCTTATAAACACCCACACGGCCATCCCTTGTGTCAATAGGTTCCGCCTCTCTCTTCTTTTCGTTCACATACACTTTATCCATTGCCATGGCTTCCACGTCTCGGACGCGGACCGGAAGGGGAAGGGGAAGGGGAAGGGGAAGGGGAAGTGGATCATCATCATTGCCACCACCACCGTCAACACTGCCATTGATCATAGAGGACTTCTTCATCGTCGTCTATGAAGACCCTTTGGTCAAGAAGGTACGTACGCGTTCCCACATATATGATGCATGTGATTAATTATGGGCATGTTCTAAAAAACCTTTAATTTCAAGGGTTCCCTAATTTCAAACGATCGGCGCTCGATCTCTTTGCAGGAACTCCCAAAAAATTTGCGGACTATCTTGACGGCAAGGAGCCAGCCTAAGGTGTATCTCGCGAGCAGCTGACTCGCGGTCCTCGTCTCCGGACCGTGGAGGTCCTATTTGACGGACAAGGCCGGATGTACCTCGACAAGGGCTGGGAGAAATTCGCCATCGCGCACGGTGTGGATTTCGGCTGGTTCGTACACTTCAAATATGAAGGCGATGATGTGCTCACGGTGAAGGTGTTCGACGGAACAATGTGCAGGAGGTACTACTACTCGGACGACGAAGATACCGACGATGAAAGCGACGACGACGTGAAGCCATGCATCCATCCCCTTTAGATAATTAAGGGGATTATGACCAAGAATATATATGTAGCTTCATATGCATCGATTTAGAGATCTAGCTATTTTCTATATATTATGCATGTAAAAAATAACATCCCATTTCCACTATTATTCGAGCACCACATCCTCCAAACGATGCCGATGCCGATGCCGATATCGGCATGGTCGGAACGGCTATGCTCGCCACCACCGCTAGGTCAACGTCGGGATGCACAATGTTTAGCATAAGAGTCACTTTAGATTAAGCTGCGAAAATAGTCACGTGCCATGGGCTGAGGCGGCCCCTACAGAGCGGCTCTATATTATATTCTCTAAATAAAATAGACGACCACAACGGTCATTGGCTGCGGAGGCCCCACGGAGCGGTAATATATAATTTTCTATAAATAAATAGACGACCCACTCGGTCATTGGCTGCGGCAGCCCCATAGAGCGGCCCCATTTGTCATTGGCAGCACCGCGTATACAATCGGGAAATAAAACGGCCCACGCGTCAGCGGTAGATGGATCCACCCGTCAGCACGAGACGGTCAGCGAGGAACTGACCTCACGGTAACGGTAAGGCCTCTGACCTGACGGCAACCCGCGTCTTCGAGGGGTTTCATGAAGGAGATATGCCCTAGAGGCAATAATAAAGTGGTTATTATTATATATCTTTATGTTTATGATAAATGTTTATATATCATGCTATAATTGTATTAACCGAAACATTTGTACATGTGTGATATGTAGACAAACAAAGAAGTCCCTAGTATGCCTCTTAACTAGCTTGTTGATTAATGGATGATTAGTTTCATAATCATGAACATTGGATGTTATTAATAACAAGGTTATATCATTGTATGAATGATGTAATGGACACACCCAATTAAGCGTAGCATAAGATCTCGTCATTAAGTTATTTGCTATAAGCTTTCGATACATGGTTACCTAGTCCTTATGACCATGAGATCATGTAAATCACTTATACCGGAAAGGTACTTTGATTACATCAAACGCCACTCGCGTAAATGGGTGGTTATAAAGGTGGGATTAAGTATCCGGAAAGTATGAGTTGAGGCATATGGATCAACAGTGGGATTTGTCCATCCCGATGACGGATAGATATACTCGGGCCCTCTCGGTGGAATGTCGTCTAATGTCTTGCAAGCATATGAATGAGTTCATAAGAGACCACATACCACGGTACGAGTAAAGAGTACTTGTCGGAGACGAGGTTGAACAAGGTATAGAGTGATACCGAAGATCAAACCTCGGACAAGTAAAATATCGCGAGACAAAGGGAATTGGTAATGTATGTGAATGGTTCATTCGATCACTAAAGTCATCGTTGAATATGTGGGAGCCATTATGGATCTCCGGATCCCGCTATTGGTTATTGGTCGGAGTGAGTACTCAACCATGTCCGCATAGTTCTCGAACCGTAGGGTGACACACTTAAAGTTGGATGTTGAAATGGTAGAACTTGAATAAGGAATGGAGTTCGAATATTTGTTCGGAGTCCCGGATGAGATCCCGGACATCACGAGGAGTTCCGGAATGGTCCGGAGAATAAGATTCATATATAGGATGTCATTTTATGTGAAATAAAATGTCGCGGAAGGTTCTATGGAAGGTTCTAGAAGGTTCTAGAAAAGTCCGGAAGAAACCACCAAGGAAGGTGGAGTCCACATGGGACTCCACCTCCATGGCCGGCCAACCCTAGTGGGGGAGGAGTCCCAAGTGGACTCCCCCTTAGGGGGCCGGCCACCCCCCATATGGGAGGTGGAACTCCCACCTTGGTGGGAGTCCTAGCTTGGCTAGGTTTCCCCTCCCTATGGAAGGTTTTTGGTTCGGGTCTTATTCGAAGACTTGGACACCACCTCTTGGGGTTCCACCTATATAATGAGGGGCATAGGGGAGGGGGCCGGCTACACCAAAGCACCACAAGGTGGCCGCACCACTAGATGGCCGGCGCCCCCCTCCCAAACCCTAGCCGCCCCTCTCTCCTCTATAGTTCCCGCACGCTTAGCGAAGCTCCGCCGGACTTCTCCACCACCACCGACACCACGCCGTCGTGCTGTCGGATTCAAGAGGAGCTACTACTTCCGCTGCCCGCTGGAACGGGGAGGTGGACGTCGTCTTCATCAACAACCGAACGTGTGACCGAGTACGGAGGTGCTGCCCGTTCGTGGCGCCGGAACCGATCGTGATCAAGATCTTCTACGCGCTTTTGCAAGCGGCAAGTGATCGTCTACCGCAGCAATAAGAGCCTACTCTTATAGGCTTTGGAATCTCTTCAAGGGTTAGTCTTGATCATCCCCTCGTTGCTACCGTCTTCTAGATTGCATCTTGGCTTGGATTGCGTGTTCGCGGTAGGAAAATTTTTGTTTTCTATGCAACGTTATCCTACGAGTGGTATCGAGCCGTGTCTATGCATAGATGGTTGCACGAGTAGAACACAATGGTTTTGTGGGCGTTGATGCTCTTGTTATCTTTAGTTTGAGTACTTTGCATCTTTGCGGTATAGTGGGATGAAGCGGCTCGGACTAACTTTACATGACCGCGTTCATGAGACTTGTTCCTCGTTCGACATGCAACTTGTATTGCATAAGAGGCTTTGCGGGTGTCTGTCTCTCCTACTATAGTAAAGATTCAATTTACTCTTCTATTGACAACATTAGTATCAACGTTGTGGTTCATGTTCGTAGGTAGATTAGATCTATATCGAAAACCCTAAACCACGTAAAATATGCAAACCAAATTAGAGAGCGTCTAACTTGTTTTTGCAGGGTTTGGTGATGTGATATGGCCATAATGTGATGATGAATATGTATGAGATGATCATTATTGTATTGTGGCAACCGGCAGGAGCCTTATGGTTGTCTTTAATTTTCATGTTGAGTAGTATTTCAAAGTAGTTGTAATAGTTGCTACATGAGGTGAACAACCATGAAGCCGGCGCCATGAACCTTGACGCTACGCCGACGATGATGGAGATCATGCCCGAAGATGATGGAGATCATGTCCGTGCTTTGGAGATGAAGATCAAAGGCGCAAAGACAAAAGGGCCATATCATATCACATATGAACTGCATGTGATGTTAATCCTTTATGCATCTTATTTTGCTTAGATCGCGACGGTAGCATTATAAGATGATCCCTCACATTAATATCAAGATAATAAAGTGTTCTCCCCTTGTATGCACCGTTGTAACAGTTCGTCGTTTCGAAGCATCTCGTGATGATCGGATGTGATAGATTCAACGATTCACATACAACGGGTGTAAGCCATGTTGCACACGCGGAATACTTGGGTTTGCTTGACGAGCCTAGCATGTACGGACATGGCCTCGGGACAACGGAAACCGAAAGGTTGAACACGAGTCATATGGATGATATGATCAACATGTTGATGTTCACCATTGAAGCTACATCATCTCACGTGATGATCGGTTTTTGGTGTAGTGAATTTGGATCGTGTACCACTTAACAACTATGAGGGATGTTGTATTAAGTGGGAGTTCATTAGTAATTAGATTAAAACATGAACTAATTATCATAAACATAGTCCGAGTAGTATTTTGAATTAATTTTGTAGTATTGGCATCCGTTTACTACTATGCGCTAGTCTTATAATTGAGATAGAAATATCGTTAAAATCTGACTAGAAACTTTACGGATTGGTACCGTATTGTTAATGAATCAAGAAATGATTAAGTCCTATTGCAAACTTTTAGTGAAACTCACTTTGTTGATTCAGAGAGCTATGGTTTCAATTAGTACCTAAAGTTATCTTGTCTCCGTGAAACTTGAAGTTCAAATCTGTTTGAAAAGTAAGGAGCTGAAAATTTAGTTTTCGAAATAATCAAGATACGAGATATATGTGATATCTAAGACCTTATTGCAAGATGATAGAATAAAAATTTGGTGAGACTACATAAACTCATAAGTTTTATGGGAATGTATGAAGGTTGAAGACGCCGGACGTCACAATCCTCCAACTATTGGGGCACTAATGATATTCGCATATCCATGAAGTTATCATCCTTAGTATGCACCGTTGCTAAGACTCGTCGCTTCGAAGCATCACGTGATGATCGGGTGTTATAGATTCTACGTGTGCTTACAACGGGTGCAAGCCAGATTTGCACATGCAAATACTAAGGTTAAACTTTATGAGCCTAGCATGTACAGACATGGTCTCGGAAAGTTGTCATGAATTGATGGATAAAATTATGAGTGAAATTGTTCATCATATTACAAAGTTACTAATAGTGAAATCTAGAACACTTGTCATGTGATGATCAACTTCAAAATAAGAACCTCAAGGTTATTGGTATTAGACCAACAAACCTAGAAGTTTTTAATGTTGAAGTGTTTTTCCGAATAATGAGGAAAGCTAAAAGAGAAACTGCAAAAGATATTTTGGCGTAAAGAAAGAAAAGACTAGAAAGTCTAGCTCAGGTGTATATAAATGATATACATGTTATGGTTGTATTCCTAGTTAGGTCACACTATGAAATTCTTGGGTATTAGTACTATATTGGTTGGTATGAAGTGTCATACAAAACAACGCAATACAAGAATACAATGGCCTAAGTGACTCGACAAGGAATATGATAGAAATGCACGTCCGGAACAAAATAAAGTGTTATTATGTTCGTCGTTGGCATTCTATCTAGCCCTTAGAATTTATAATAAAGAACTTAATAATTGTTATTTTGCTCTGGTCAAATGAAAACAATGAGTTGTTCAAATTATGACATTACTCCATGTACGATGGATAAGTTATTATAAATCTTAATGGTGAAACACACATACATAAAACTGACGCTAAAATGCCATAAGGCAAATGATTTGAATTCCACTTATTTGTGGAACCGCCATTTAGGTCATGTTAGAAAGGAATGCATGAAGGAACTCCATGCAAATGGTTTTTTTTTGGAGTCATTTGATTTTTGAATCATTTGGCGCTTGCAAATCTTTTCTAAAAAGAATGACTAAAATACCGTTCATAGGCCAAAAGTTGAACGGGCAACTAACTTAGTGGAAACATACATGCTGATGTATGTGGTTCACTGGGCATAGTTGTGTGCGGGAGATTCTTCTACTTCATGAAAACTTCCAAATTGAGTATATAAATGAGGATATATTCGATAAGGAAGAAGTTTGAAACATTTGATTGGATTCAAATAAAATTCAGCATGAAGTGGAAATCATCGTAATAGAAAAGTCAAATATCTATGATTGGATCATGGTGGAAAATATTTGAATTACGAGTTTTAGCGAACATCTAAGAGAGTTATGAAATTGTTCTACAACTTACGTTTCTTGGAGTATCATAGTGATGATGAAGTATCCAAGAGATATATCCAAACTTTGTTGGATCAATGATGAGATAAAATATTGATGCCATTATATTTTTGTGGATTATGCTTTAGTGACTACCGCTTTTACACTTGAATAGAGCATCATCATGATCCGTTGAAATGACACCATACAAGTTATGGCATGGGTATAAATCCTAATAGTCAACCAAAATCGGATGAATGTCTTTGTTGGTTATCCCGGAGATTTAATTGGGAATTCTTCCCACAAGATAAAGACAAAAGTGTTTGTCAATGTTTCTTATTTCCGAGAAATTGTTTCGAGTGAAGTATTTGAGTGGGAGGACAATATAATTTGATAAGGTTTATGAACCTGAGCATAATGATCGAAGTAGCGCAGACATCGGAATTAGTTTCGGAAGCGGCCACGACGATCATGGCTCTCATGACTACAAAGTGTTTTAGCCATGGAGATCGAAGTACATATTGAACCTTGTAGGTATGGTTTACTTTGTGATCAAATAAATGATTTGTGGACAAAGGATTGATTTTGAACAATGATAAACCAACTACAAAACAAAGAAGTTATGATGGGCCACGACTCCAGTTAAAATGGCCATGCGCCATGAAATCCAAGATAGATGAATACTTTATGAAAGTAAATGGATCTATGAAATTGATAGACTTGGATGAAATATCCTTGAAGAAAGCTTGATTTATCGAAAAATTGTTTACGACAATGTTCAAAGAGTTGAATACGATAAGATTAGATCTTCCGTAGCAATGCTTATAGTCTATGTGGATTATTCTAGTAATCACTACATATTTCTTTTATGAGATATGCTAGTAGGATGGCAAAATACATTACTTATCAGAAGTATGTATTAAAGGTGTATACAAGATACAACCAAGAGTTTTGCTGGTCCATGGAATACTAGATAGGTATACAAGCTTCAATTGGATGAAGTAAGTATCACGGAGTTGGAATCTTCACTAGATGAAATAGTCAAAGAGTTTTTGATTTCATCGAGAGACGATGAAGAGACTTGCATTTGCAAGAAATTAAGTGGGAGCGCTAAGACACATTTATAATACTTTATGTAGGTGACATATAGTTGGTTATAAATGATGTAATTATATACTTGATTAAAAAGGTTTCATTGAGAATTAACTTCAATGAAAGGATATGGACTGAAACGAATTTAGTGTCAAGATCTATGAAGATAGATTGAAACACATAAATAAGTTTAAGTCAAAGTACATATGATGGATATTGAAGTAGTTCAATATAGAAATATTAAGAAAATGTTCTTGTCATGTGAAGTTTTAACAAGACTTGAGTGTATCTGACACTCAATGAGTAAAAACACATGAGTGATTATAGATCACGAATAATATGTACACAATCAGATATCATGTGCTATAAAGTGTTATGAGCATATACCAGAATGATTCATATGATGATCATTGGACGACGAGTAAGAATATCCTTGAGTACTTTAGAAGAACTAAGGATATATATATATATATATTTTTGTATGAAGAAATGACAAACAAATCGCTGTAAGGTGTTACACCGATATTGGTTTTGTCACATATAAAATATAATTTCAATCTCAAATTAGATTAAGTGTTGTTTAAAAGTAGCACAATGAGCTAGAAGTTGTCTATGCTAGATTTAGAAGAGTTCTAAATATTGTGACGGATTCTACAAAAGAAGGCAGAGTATGTCATTGTTTTGACAATAACAAAGGATGTTAAGTCATGAGGTTCTTTGAGAACTTGGTGTATTTCCGACGAGTCGGAACTTTGAAGCTATATTGTGTGTGACAATATTAGTGACATATTTCAGACCGCGGAATTAAGGTTCCACCAAAAGACCAAACATATTTAATGTCGACTCATTTGGAAATGAGTGATGCATTGAGACGCAAATGAATTACAAAATACATACGTTTCTGAGCGTGTCAGATCCGTTGACTAAAAACCTCTCCCGTGAGCAATACATGATAAAGCACCATAAGGCCAAGGTGTTATATCTTTACAAATGTAAACTAGATTATTGACTCTAGTGCAAGTGGGAGACTGAAGGAGATATGCCCTAGAGGCAATAATAAAGTGGTTATTATTATATATCTTTATGTTTATGATAAATGTTTATATATCATGCTATAATTGTATTAACCGAAACATTTGTACATGTGTGATATGTAGACAAACAAAGAAGTCCCTAGTATGCCTCTTAACTAGCTTGTTGATTAATGGATGATTAGTTTCATAATCATGAACATTGGATGTTATTAATAACAAGGTTATATCATTGTATGAATGATGTAATGGACACACCCAATTAAGCGTAGCATAAGATCTCGTCATTAAGTTATTTGCTATAAGCTTTCGATACATGGTTACCTAGTCCTTATGACCATGAGATCATGTAAATCACTTATACCGGAAAGGTACTTTGATTACATCAAACGCCACTGCGTAAATGGGTGGTTATAAAGGTGGGATTAAGTATCCGGAAAGTATGAGTTGAGGCATATGGATCAACGAGTGGGATTTGTCCATCCCGATGACGGATAGATATACTCCGGGCCCTCTCGGTGGAATGTCGTCTAATGTCTTGCAAGCATATGAATGAGTTCATAAGAGACCACATACCACGGTACGAGTAAAGAGTACTTGTCGGGAGACGAGGTTGAACAAGGTATAGAGTGATACCGAAGATCAAACCTCGGACAAGTAAAATATCGCGAGACAAAGGGAATTGGTAATGTATGTGAATGGTTCATTCGATCACTAAAGTCATCGTTGAATATGTGGGAGCCATTATGGATCTCCGGATCCCGCTATTGGTTATTGGTCGGAGTGAGTACTCAACCATGTCCGCATAGTTCTCGAACCGTAGGGTGACACACTTAAAGTTGGATGTTGAAATGGTAGAACTTGAATAAGGAATGGAGTTCGAATATTTGTTCGGAGTCCCGGATGAGATCCGGACATCACGAGGAGTTCCGGAATGGTCCGGAGAATAAGATTCATATATAGGATGTCATTTTATGTGAAATAAAATGTCGCGGAAGGTTCTATGGAAGGTTCTAGAAGGTTCTAGAAAAGTCCGGAAGAAACCACCAAGGAAGGTGGAGTCCACATGGGACTCCACCTCCATGGCCGGCCAACCCTAGTGGGGGAGGAGTCCCAAGTGGACTCCCCCTTAGGGGGCCGGCCACCCCCATATGGGAGGTGGAACTCCCACCTTGGTGGGAGTCCTAGCTTGGCTAGGTTTCCCCTCCCTATGGAAGGTTTTGGTTCGGGTCTTATTCGAAGACTTGGACACCACCTCTTGGGGTTCCACCTATATAATGAGGGGCATAGGGGAGGGGGCCGGCTACACCAAAGCACCACAAGGTGGCCGCACCACTAGATGGCCGGCGCCCCCCTCCCAAACCCTAGCCGCCCCCTCTCTCCTCTATAGTTCCCGCACGCTTAGCGAAGCTCCGCCGGACTTCTCCACCACCACCGACACCACGCCGTCGTGCTGTCGGATTCAAGAGGAGCTACTACTTCCGCTGCCCGCTGGAACGGGGAGGTGGACGTCGTCTTCATCAACAACCGAACGTGTGACCGAGTACGGAGGTGCTGCCCGTTCGTGGCGCCGGAACCGATCGTGATCAAGATCTTCTACGCGCTTTTGCAAGCGGCAAGTGATCGTCTACCGCAGCAATAAGAGCCTACTCTTATAGGCTTTGGAATCTCTTCAAGGGTTAGTCTTGATCATCCCCTCGTTGCTACCGTCTTCTAGATTGCATCTTGGCTTGGATTGCGTGTTCGCGGTAGGAAAATTTTTGTTTTCTATGCAACGTTATCCTACATTTCAAACTAGAGGGAGGGGAAAACTGAGGAAAAACTAACGAGCTGGGAAAAACTGAGTACAACTAACGAAGCAGGGGCACGAAAATAGAAATCCCAATTTAATATCAACAAACGTAAAATTATGAATAACTCGTGTACTATTTGATCTACCCGCTAGGTACCCAATGTGTATGAGTACCTGACGGGCATGAGTATGGTTAAAAGTTTGATACCCTTGAAAACTGGTATGGGTAGAAATTTGTATTCATTAACTATACATGAATGAATACGGTACTGCTCTACCCTACCCACTGGCCACTGCTATCCTTAAAAACACCTGGTCCCATCGTCGTTCGTTTCCTTGGTAATTGGGAAAACAACACATTCCACCGGCTTTTCTTCCTTGTTTTGCACAAACCAGTAGTTGCATGTTCTTTTTGCACACTTTGGTCCAATCTGTTGCAACTTTCGCCAGTTTGTCATCTAAGAGCAAGTACAATAGAGTCCAGTCAGCTGACTATAAGACATTAAATAATATATTTTAGATGAGTTGGAGGAGAGAGAAGAGGAGAGAGAAGGGAGGTGGGCTACTATGCAATAGCCAGCTCTTGCACGTGCTCCTAGGCACCTTGTGAGAGTGAAAGGTGGGCCATATATTAGTAAAGTACTACATTCTTATAGCCAACTATTGTACATGTTAGCTATATGATGACTACAAATGATATAACATCTTGTTATAGCCAACAGTTGGCTATACTATTGGAATTGCTCTAATCAACATTGTTTCCAGTTGACCGCAAAACTAGCAGGTGGGCTCGAAATGTCAATGTTCTAATAATTGTTCATGCAAAGATTATGTCTTTTTTTGTGATGTGCTCTAGGCTATAGACTTATTTTTTTATAAGAAACATTAATACTTAGTAAAAAAATGGTACGACTATTTGCAAAACAAATACTCATGACAAACTAACAAAAACATAAGAAAATAATTGTCCATCCAAAACAATAATAAACGACCAAACATTTTTGAGCAATTAATGATTTTTATACAAAATGGATCAGTTACATGTAGAGTGCATCTACAATTTTTTCTGCAATTGTTGGATGCAAAATTATTTTTCTACTATTTTTTAAGCATTCTACAATCTTTGCGTATAAATTAGATAATTGGCACTCGAAGCCCACCTGTTAGTTTTGGTGTTAAATCATCGCTGATTAAATGAACAACTGGCGGAACCTGCATTGGACTACACCAACAACTGGTGAAATGTGCAAACAATATGTCAAACAAGTGGTTTGTGCAAACATAAACGAAAAACTAGTGAAATGTACAATTTCAGTTGCATCCAACAATTTAATCGACCAACTCAACGGCTAGACAGATACACGCAGCGCTGCACATAGCCGCCATGGCCGCCAGTGATCACGTAATAATATTCACGACGTTTCGGGGGTCCTCTCGGCGAAGAAAGTGGTCAGCGATCCAGCGGCCAGATGCATGCTTTGTTCGCACCATCATGAGCTCCAGCGATTCAGCACTGCGCAGGATGTACAAGGCCAGCGCGATCAAGTCCTTGTTGAATATAAACCCTTGGAATGAGGCCGTCTTGAGGTGGTCATGTGGCTGGCTGGGAACCGAGTCAACCGACGGTAACGATTCGTCGCAATCATGACAAGACATCACGAGTACACCGATCTGAACCAACGAGAACAGGAAAAGTTATCTCAAAGGGGAGAAAAAGTTCCGGAAAATGAGCAAAAGTACAGCAGGCGAAAAGCCGATGCCAAGAAATATATCCCACATAACTTACATTTAGCTCAAAGTGTTCCAGAACTGGAGCAGCCTCTAGCACGTGAACAAGTCGGAGAATATCGAATTTGCCATAGAAGCCGAGGTCGATGCTCAAGGTTAGGTGCCGTAGATGCATGAATCTGCTCGCACATTTTGGTACTCCTGATGTCTGCTCTGAATCAATGGTTGCGGTAGATGTAGTTAGCCGGAAAAAAAAGCAATACATAATAACCGGTTGCGAGAAACTAATGCAGAGTTAGCCAAGATCAAGGGCAATGCCCCCCTACAACAGAAGAGGAAGAAATGCAAGACCAGAAACGCTACATTGCTTGAACAAACCTGTATGTTTTCGTAGATATGCAATGATAGCTTCTCTAGACAGGGCAAAGCACTGGGAAGGCCAGTAAATATATACTGTAGTGTGTCTTTATAACCAATGCATATGCGGAACCCAGGTACGGTATTCATGTTTGCAATAACCTCAGTGATTTGAGAATCTTTTCTCACAACTATTTTCCGGATGTTGTAACCATGTGAAATTGTCTTCAGGTTGATGGCATTGATCTGTAGGTTCTCCACCAAAGTACTACTGCCAAGAGATAAATGCTCCAGCCGATGGAGCTGATGGCCAATCCGCAAGGAAACGAATGGTCCACATGTGTTAAGTGCTAGCCGCTCAAGAGCAGGGCATTTGCAGAGCAACGATTCGAGATCATCCGCTGCAACATGCACATGTTGCAGCTCAAGCATTGTAAGGTTCAGAAACCCTCTGAAATCACCGAGTGGCTTCACAGATAGATTTCTTAGTTGAAGAACGTGGAGATGCTTTACTGGGCCGATCTCACCTAGAAGCTGCAAAGCGAATGCATAATTCTCCAGGTCAGCGTCGAAGTCCCGCGGCAGTGCGCCCAAGTCGATGACAAGTCGTTTCAATCTCATAGAGGCAGCATGGGTTATCCAACTGTCAATATGATGTGCATCCTTCTCGTTGAGCCCAAACTCCAGCACAAACTCCTCCACCCCAAAACCCTGGTGGTGTCGCATCAGAGCATGGACATTTTCGATGAATTTCTCCCTGTATTTTTGTGCTTTTACTTTGGGAGCATAGTAAATATCCCCCCTTTTAGTGCCAAGCATTGTCTCGGAGTTCAGGGTTAGCTTGGGGTACCTCTCCCATCCTTGTCTCCACTCACTCGAGATCACGCTTGTTCTCGCAGCATCCCTCATTGGCAAAAATGAGATCACCACATCCACAATTTCCTGCAAAATTGATTTTTGTTCACCACAAAATAACATCATATCACACCAGAAGATTTTAAAGCAGTACATCATGCATCCTAAACTGCAGATTTTTTTAAGCAGTAAAACCAAACATCGATTGTGCCTATTAAATAATAATATTATTCCTTTACGTGATGTTAACAGTACTAGGTACACAGCAAACTGTGAAGTATAATTCTTTGGTCGGCCCGCCCTTCAGGATACTACTGCTGGACCCAGTGGCGGAGCTTCATTGAAACAAAACCGGGCCACGGCCCGCCCAACTTAACTCAAAACGCTGAAGAATGAGAGACAAATTGGCCCATGAAATAAAAAAATATATGCTTTTCTTTGGGCTGGCCCGCCCAAGAATCTGGCCGAAGCTCCGCTACTGGCTGGACCATCGACCGGCTGCAGCATGTGGGTGCCAAAATCACCACCATTGTGTGTTGCACAAGTGAGAAGCTGAGACCATTGATCATCAACTATTAGAATGTTGCTTTGCATGGAAATTTCGCATCAGGTCTTGTGATGTATATGGAAGCAAGTGCTAAATAAGTAGGGCCAGTTGGCTGCATTCTCGATGCTCTCAGATCCTATCATAAAGTTTTAGTGCATGACCAATCTATTAGACTGTTGCTGGCATTTTGGGAACCCCCAGTTGTAAACTAGTTTGCAGTAATCAGTGATGTCTTTTCCCTGTTACTTGCGACCAGTTATTTCTATAAAAAAGTACATGCAGTTTCTAGACAGGAGGATGTACTAGCGCAAACTAATTTTACTAGAACCTGGACTGTGTTTGCGCACCTGAGGGAGACGGCTAATCTGTATCTCGGGCATCTGCTTCCTCTTGAAAGCGCTAAGAAGTTTGCGCCGCCACCACTTACCGCAAAGCTTCAGACCTGTAGATGCAAATGGGACCAAAATTCAGGTGGTCAGTTAGCAGAAGAGGGTAGGCAATGAGATCAAATCGGTTCAATGCTGTGTTACTTACGGAGCAAGAACGGCGGCATATCTCAGGTGACTTCTCCTTCAAAGAAATGGCGGATTGGTAGTCTGAAACTTTTCCAGAAACAAGTTTAGGCAGGCTGCCAAGGGAATCAGCTGGCCTTTTTTGTTTGACTGGATGGTTGTCTGAGTTGCAGTTGGAGGCAGAATGATGAACAGGAATCTTGTAAGCTGGATTATGAGTTGAAGCTTAAATGCAGATCTAGAAAAAATATACGAATGCAAAAGAATAGTCATTAACCGATGGTATGTATTATACACAATTAAAATCCACAATCGGTTCAATGAATATTGGTACCATTGAACAGATCCTACATGTCTGTGTGCAGGAAAGAAGAACTAGACCGCCCTGAATGAGTTGGCGAGCTAAATCTCCACCAGACAGTTTTGGTTTACTCATTACCACACATGCTCTTACATCACACCAATCAACACTACTGCATTCCAAATTCCCATTGTTGTTCGTTTTCACGGCAGTTGCATCCAACAATTAATCGATCAACTCAACGGCAAGACAGACATATGCAGTGCTGCTGATAGCCGTGTGCCTATCACCAGTGATTACGTAATACTCCCCTCCATTCATTCACTTTTATTACAGTAGACGTTTGAGGTTTTTCTCAAAAAATGCATGTAGTATCAACCTACACACGTTTCAATGCGTACGCTCATTTATTTCGGTCTGTATCTACCAGTCCACATCGTTGAAATATCTAACACAATCAACGGAGGGAGCAATATCCACCACGTTCCGGGGATCCTCTCGGCGAAGAAAGTGGTCGGCCATCCGGCGGCCGGATTCATACCTTGTCCGCACCGCCATGAGCTCCAGCGATTCGGCGCTGCGCAGGATGTACAGGGCCAGCGCGATCAAGTCCTCGTAGAATGCGAACCCTTGGAATGAGGCCGTCTTGAGGTGGTCATGTGGATGGATAGGAACCCACGGTAACGATTCGTCGCCGTAACAAAAAGGACTCATGACTTCCTCAACCTGAACCAATATATGAGACCCAAGAGGAAAAGTTATCAACCAATGCACATGGAAAGGGAAGAAAAAATTTGAGCAAATATATTCACGAGAAGGAACGATCCGGTCCTAGGTAGCTAAAAAGATGAGCAAATGTACAAGAGGCCAAAAGCCAAAGCCTAGAAATTTGTTTGTTCCACATTACTTACATTTAGCTCAAAGTGTTCCAGAACTGGCGCGGCTTCTAGCACGTCAACAAGTCTGAGAATATCCAATTTGCAAAATCTGTTCACGTGCATGCTCAAGGTTAGCTGCCTTAGATGCATGAAGCTGCTCCTGCATTTTGGTACCTCCGACGTCTGCTCAAAATCAATGGCAGTTAGACAAAATAAGAATGCATACAGAATCAATGGCAAACATCAGTGGGTGCAAGTGATTCATGCAGTTAGCCTAGATGCAAGACCAGAAACGCCACATTGCTCGAACAAACCTGTATGTTTTCCCAGATATCCAACGATAGCTTCTCTAGACAGGGCGAAGCACTGGGAAGGCCGGTAAATATATACTGCAGTGTGTCTTTATAACCGACGCATGTGTGGACATTAGGTATGGTTTTCATGTCAGCTATGACCTCGGTGATTCGAGAATCTTTTCTCGTGACTATTTCGCAGATGTTATCACTATGTGAAACTGTCTTCAGATTGACGGCATCAATCTGTAGCTTCTCCACCAAGGTACCATCACCAAGAGACAAATGCTCCAGCCGACGGAGCTGATGGCCAATCTGCAAGGACACGAATCGCCCCCATAAGTTAAGTGCTAGCCGCTCAAGAGCAGGGCATTTGCAGAGCATCGATTCGAGATCATCCTTTGCGACACGCACATGTTGCAGCTCAAGCATTGTAAGGTTCAGGAACCCTCTGAAATCACCGATCGGCTTCAGAGATAGATTTCTCAGTTCTAGAATGCAGAGGTGCTCTACTGTGCTGATCTCATCTAGAAGCTGCAAAGCGAATGCATATTGCTTTAGGTCATACCTGCAGTCCAGCCGGATCTCACTCAAGTCGATGGCAAGTCGTTTCAATCTCATGGATGCAGCACGGGTGACCCAACTGTCAATATGATGTGCATCTATCTCATGGAAGCCGTACTCCAGCACAAACTCTTCCAACCAAAAACCCTGGTGTTGTCGCATGACAGCATGTACATTCTCAATGAATTTCCCCCTGTACTTTTCTGCTTTTTCTTTGGAAGCATAGTAAATATCCCCCCTTCTAATGCCAAGCATTGTTTCGGAGTTCAGCGTTAGCTTGGGGTAGTTAACCCATCCTTGTCTCCATTCACTCGACAGCACGCTCATTCTCGCAGCATCCTTCATTGGCAAAAGTGAGACCACCAAATCCACAATTTCCTGCAAGTTTGATTTTTGTTCACGACATAACATTGTATCACACATTCATACCAGAAGATTTTAAAGCAGTAAAATCACACATTCCATACTGAAGATTTTAAAGAAAATTATTAATTCCTTTACGTGATGCTAACAGTAGTAGGTTCACAGAAACTGCGAGGTATAAGTTCTTTGATTGGCTCGCCCTTCAGGATACTACTGCTGGACAGCCTGGACCACCGACAGGCTACAGGATGTGGCTGCCTAAATCACCAGCATTGTGTGTTGTGCAAATGAGAAGCTGAAACTATTGATCGTCAACTACTACATTGTTGCTTTGGATGGCAGATTTCGCATCAGATCTTTTTATGGCTACGGAAGCAAGCGCTAAATAAGTATGGGCAGTTGGGTGCAGTCTTGGTGGTCTCAGATAAAGAGCAGCATAGGATCACAGAAGAGAAAATGCTAAAATTCGATCATAAAGTTCATAAACGCATGACCAATCTATTAGGTTGTTGTAATGAAGTTTGCAGTAATCAGGGGTAGAGTTGGCTTGTCCATGTTAGTTTGACCAATTGCTCCTATAAAAAGTATAGGCAGTTTTTAGAGAGCAGGGTGTACTACAGTACTAGCACAAAACTAATTTTATGAGAACCTGGACTGTGTTTGCGCACCTGTGGGAGACGGCGAATCTGTAACTTGGGCTTCCGCTTCCTCTTGAAAGTGCTACGACTTCGCGGCCACCAGCTACCGCAAAGCTGCCGACCTGTAGATGCAAGTGGGACCCAAATTCAGGTAGTCTGTTAGCAGGAGAGTGGACGCAGTGAGATCAAATCAATTCAATGGTGAGCTACTTACGGGAGAAGAACGACGGCATATCTCAGGTGACTTCTCCGATGAAGCAACGGTGGATTGGCAGCCTGAAACTTGTCCAAAAACAACTTTAGACACGCTACCAAGGCCCAAGGGAACCAGCTGGGATTTTTTGTTTGGGTGGGTGGTATTCTAAGTTACAGTTGGAGGTAGATATACTAATGATGATCAGAAATCATGTATGCTGGATGAATTTGAGTTGAAGCTCAAGTACATATTCAAACAAAAGAAAAAAATACAAATGCTAGAAAATACTCATTAACCGATGTAATATTTATACACAATAAAAAAATCACAATTGGTTCAATGTATATTTCTACCATTGAACATATCATATATGTTTATGCAGGAATGAGGAACTGGATCAGTTAGCGAACTAAATCTCCACGACTCCACAAAGTCGCTTTTGGTTTGGTCATGACCGCACACGCGCACAATCAACATTATTTGTGCCAAAAGCAGAACTGCAACATAACTCACAGTTTTGTCCAAGGCTTTGTCACCATCCTTTGCCAATGCACACACATATTCACGTAGCATCATAATTCACTCTTGTCCTATTATTTTGAAATTTCCCCTACTTACAAAATTTCAGCCTGTTAGCGGCGCTGAATATAAACAATGGGCTAGCAACTTCGTCATCTTCATAACCATATATGCGAAACAACAAACAACAATGTCGACCCAGTGCAAAATTTCGATAGCAACATCTCTTAATATGGGTTACTTGTTCCATAAACATTAATTACAAGCTCACCCTATGACCAGCCCTCTCGAGTTGGTGTGCAAGCAATGCTAGAACAAATCCACTCCAATTTGTACGCAACTGTCTGCCTTCCAAGAACTAAACTACAGCTTTCGATAACTGTTGATTTCAAATAGAGTCCTTGGAAGCTCATCTAAACAACTACAGTACTAAACATGAATATTTCTGTACAATCTGAGAATCGAACCCATTAGGAATTCTAAGAGCAATCGCATCCCCTGAGCAACCAACCATTGAGCAATGATATCCATTCGGTTCGACAGCCGTCTTGAATTAACAAACCCAAATCAAATTTTGTTCTAGGCTATCTCAAAATCGAAGTTCTAGAAGATCATAACCGCTCACATGTACGAACCGGGGCTCACCTCTTCCTTTGTTGTACGGCAGGGGATTCGGGGAGGAGGTCGGCGGCGGCGGGAGGCGCGGCGTGGTTGGCTGCGAGGGTGTGGCGTGGAGAGGGACAGGGGGATGCGCCGGGAGGGACTGGTGTGGCGCCGCCGACCTACTGCACCTGCACGCAGCACGCTAATTTTGAGCCATCGATTGTCCAGTTGGGTCCGGCAAAAATGGTCATACTTCCGTTTACATGGGGTGACTCCCAGTGGCCCGACGCATTTCGACCGCGGGCTATTTATTTTCTGAAATATTGAAAAATCGGAAAAACAAGAAAACATCATCAATATATGGCCACCATATTGGCTCAAATTGAAGTCTCAAATAAGTTCATCACATTATAACATCACAAATTGTAATCCAAAAGGTGCACATGACCAGAACATTAAATATAGTCAAAAAGGAGGCCATATGGTTGACAATGACGCTGCTGATCAGGCGTATTGCGCGGATTTCGGCGCGCTTCTTCATGAATCATGTCTGGTGTGCTCAAGTCGGCCAATCCTTGTGTCATCTGCACGGGTTTTGTCCTCAGTGTCCATCCTTCTGGCCTCGGCGTCACATAATTTGGCCTCGGCGTCTGTCATTTTGGCATCGATGTTCATCCTTTGGATCTCAATGACCCTTTTGGTGAGGTTGAGGTAGATGGCAGCTGCGACCTATTTTTCCAAACGCTTCTTCTCGTCCCTTTTGTTCAGAGCGTCTTGATCTCTCGACCGTGATCTTCGCCAAGGTCTGGCTCAACACAAGGGATGATGCCGCATGGGCTAGATCAGCCTTGGTAGCCTTATGGCCCCGGGAATGAGTTGGAAGGCCTTTCTGCCCAGGATCGTCGTCTTCTCCGTCGACGACAACCGTTGCTGTCTCATTCTTGACAGCTTCATGGTAGGCTGCATAGCCTACCCTCCACTTTGGCGCGTCCTTCAGGAAGTCCCAACAATAGACCATATAGAAGCCATTCTTATGTGTTGCCTTGAACTTCTCCAAGGCCCTGGGTACCTGCAATTGGTTAAAGCCCAGTTCATGGTTTGCTAATGAAGTACATAGATGGAATGATGATGCTCGTTTCTTTACCACTCCAAGCACGCTAATGCCGCTCTTGGGGTGGGAAACAACATGATCGACGGCGGCGCAGAACTTGGCATGTCTCTTGTTTGATGTAGTTTCGTCTTTTTCTGATGGACTCTTCCGTGTGATCACTTTTCATCTCGTAGGGCGCATGCCGCTTTCTCTCATGGTACTCCTGGACCACCTTGGCCCAGTACACCTTGCCCTTTTGATGGGCGCCATTTATGCAGTCATGGCTGGTCACGAGCCACGCCTCGCACAAACATTTGTCGTCATTGTCGTTGAAGCCGATGGTCCTGTGGCTCTCCCCTTCTTCTTGGTAGCATCATCCCTGGTGAGGACAAGCCCTGTTGGCGCCTCCTCATCATCATCGACGCACACGGTTGTTGCCTGCGTGGGCTGGGTGGAGAACAACCGTGCGCCATCGATGTCCACCCCATCCTACGTCTGTGGCCACTGATCCCGCGTCCCTGTCCCGGCGCCGACTTCGCCAACAAAGCCGCCGCTGAAGATCATGGCCTGGATGTCGCCCTCATTATGTCCCGTCCAAAAGGCCTACGAATCACCGGATGCAGACGAATGACACACGTCAGACTGACACACCGAGAGAGCCAACATACCAGGTCATCCATCGTCGGGGCAGAAGGAGGTATTTAATCAAACAGGGTGCAGGGCACCGACATGCTCTCCTCCGGGACCTGACGCGTCTTCTGTGTCGTGCCCGGACACGAGTCACCGCTCCTCGGCGCCTGGTTTAGGTCGGGAACCGGGGCCCGTTGAAGTGCACCGGCGCGATGCCAGAGGCGCGCCGTGTGGACCTACGAGGGTGCAGGCGTTCCAGGATGCAGCTGGGAACTTGCCGAGCTCACCGACGAGGCCGGGGGAGCGACGCCCACGATCCTCTCTTGCTTGACGAGGAGCATGGCCTCTGGTAGGCTCGGATGGAGGCCAAGATGGAGGCCCACATGGGCGTTGGCTTTCAGCTGCATCTGCCACGCGATTTGGGCAGCGGCCTGCGCCTGCTGGACGGCCGCCACCGCTGCATTCCTCTCCTTCAGATTCTTGCGCCAGCCGCGACGCTTTGCGATCTCGACGCGACGACGCCTTTCTCCTCCTTGGATAACAGCTTCTTTGCCGTCTTCGGCTTAGCTTCCCGGCCGCCGGTGGCGGCACGCTTTGAGTCGCCCGGAGATGCGGCCTCCATTGGTGCTATGGTGGTACCTATGGGGGAGTCCGGGCAGTTGCTGTGAGGGTTCCCTCGGAATCCATGGTGGCTACGATGACGAGGACGTCCATCGCTATGGCCTGGACTATTGGCGGTCACTTGACGTGTCCGTGCAGCAGCCGCCAAGATGCAAACTCGACGCATATTTTGGCCAGATCTACGCCCCTACACACGTCCTAGACGGTGGGGATTCCGGCCGGCTACGAGTTGGACTGTATAGTGCGCACGTACTAGTTCTTGTACAAGTGTACAACTCGATCTGTCGATGAAGGCTTCACAATCTCTTCCACAAGTGTACAGTGCTCCGCTCCTAGCTGCACTACAGCAAGATGTGAAGGCCATCGTGTTTCTTTTCTTCTGTCTGATGAACCTGAAATACTTTGCTACCGTAAGAATGGGGAACAAAAAGCACTCCAGCTTTTATGCAGTATGTCTAGTTTACAAATTCGGTTACAATTTCAGGTCCCTTTTCGACATGTCCAAAAAAAATGTAGCTTTTGAGCTGATACTCTCAAAGGAAGAAAAATATTACAGCAGCAGTAAATGTCTGAAGAAGAAGGTGCCTACGGACT
Organism: Lolium rigidum; assembly: GCF_022539505.1. NCBI lineage: Eukaryota > Viridiplantae > Streptophyta > Magnoliopsida > Poales > Poaceae > Lolium > Lolium rigidum. The sequence continues at coordinate 71,466,273 of NC_061510.1, read as the reverse complement.
GACTTAGTTGTCATACAACACAGGAATCTGGTCCAGAAACATATCAGGAACAACATCATAATACAATGGGCTCTAATACAACACAAGAATATCTATCACCAGGATTTGTTAAGAAGGGCAACAGCTTCCTTAGTCCTTCGAGGTAGCTGCAGAAACACACTTTTGTCTCCACAGCATGTACTTCCCAAGTTCCCAAGCCTGACTCCGACTCGCATATCACTTCCCAAGCAGCCGACGTCCCCGTTGATTCGCCCCTTTGACTCGGAAGTTAAGCTCCTCGACGTCGTCATTGAAAGCATCCAGTGATTTGTTTTGCCTGCAGCAAGAGAACGATCTCCATCAAATCAAATCCTATAAGAATGGGCACTATAGCTATACAGGTGAAATAAGGCATCCCTATTGATGATAACTTCAAGCGGTAGTATTACCTATCGATTTCTGTACCCATATCCAGTGCCATGTCCTTCATGCTTCCCAATATGTTAGTCAAGTCTGCGAATGCGTCATCCTGCTTTGCTTTCTCATCCTAATGAAAAGAGAATACTGTTAACTTTCAGAACCTATTAGTCCACTGTCCATGCTATGGTACTAAGCGAACTGACAAGACAGACCTCAACTTTCTCCATCGCGGTTGCAGGCAACCGATGTACAGAACTGGGAGATTGTTGAGGTGTTGAGACAATTCCTAGCTTCTGCCTCTGTTCCATGTCGTTTGATGTAGTCTTGAAATAATTATCTGCAATAAACCCCAAAAGATCAGATAATGCAAGATAACAGTACCATGCAAATTACTCAGAATATGCACAGCCATACTCTGTGAAACTGGTCCTTTTATTTGTTGATTTCTCTTTGGCATCCATGTCCTTGACCTTGAGAATAGTCCGCCTAGACTTCCCAAAAGCTTCTCACCCTGAACAGACCATAAATTAGAGACTTTTCAGTTAATTCTCAGAAAAAGCAAAACCAATATAACCTGAAAATAAAAACCACTAACATAGATGTATTTACATCTAGAGTTCACAAAAAAGGTTAAAATGAAACCAATTACTCTGAATCAGACAGAAACATTATTATCTGCAGAAGGAAGAAAAAAATGCAATAATGATGCACAGGTCCAACCATACAACGTTCGGCATAACCTTGCGGTTGGAGAGGTGCATAGAGATTATCCAAATACATCCTTGTGTAGGTGAATTATAAAGGACTAATGTCTGATGAGGTTATGACTGAAATTAGGATCAACAGATGTAATGAGAAGAATCTAAAATCATACTTTTCCAGAAAGCTAACTAAAGTATATATAGGTTACCCAGTACATCTCTAAAAAAATGGTTAGCCAATATCGCACAAAGTGCAGAACTTACCACAGTAAGGTCCTGCTCTATGTCAGCTGCTACTCGATGAGTCTGATTGATCTGTTCACCTTGTCGGTGCAAAGTCAGCAGAATTTGTGTAGCATCTTCTCTAATAGCTTCAGCGGCCCTAACACACTCCTTTACTTTGCATGAGGTTTCCTTTGCTTTATGTAGGGTATATTCCTCCAACTCTTGCACGGATTGGTTGGTGCGCTGCACTGGGGCAGATCGTGTCCTTGATGGTCTTGAGGGCACGTCAGAATCAGAGTCGGAATCGAAGGGGTTCGTTCTACGGATTGGAGTGGCGAATGCGCTTTGCTTCCTATCCATCGATACTGGCATCTCGGTTTATTCACTTCACGTACTGGAGCAATGAGCAGAGATCTGGTATGAAAAGGGAAGCATCAGCAAGCGTTACAGTTGTATAATGTTAGAAAAATGGTGTTTCATATAGAGAATAACAACTGAAGGCAAATGCTAAGGCCACCATCTAAAAGCATGCATGATGTTAACAAAAGATCACAATGAATTACAAACGATAGTAGTATCATAATCCAAACCTTGTTATCCACCAATGTACAAAATCAATAAGTTCCACAAAGCAGCAAGGCAAAATTATGACTAGAACTGCTAAAGATATCATAAACCAAAACCCCGCATCATGATTATGAGCTTCAGAAACATAAGCATGTCAACCCTAGAAGTACGGATGTGATATTCTCTACAGAACATCAGTATTAATTCAGTTCCTGGGTTTCTTGCAATCATACAACCAAGATAATGTTGCCAATCACTTGTCAAACGGTTCATACACCAGATAAAATGAAGATCTTAGTGGTTGCATCAGATGTACGGCATCTGCAAGTGCCGAATCGATCAAACAATTAAGCACACGCATAAACTGAAAGTGTTCACATTCAGAATTCACGAGTGTATCTCATCACTACACGATTTCTGTAAACACACGACACATACCCAATTCGTAAGTTATAAAACAATAACACATATTTCTACGGAGTAGAAGAAACATCAGCACAGTGGTGCCCCCTCTCGCTCGCCACAGAAATCGCGACAGAGCTAAAGCCACCACAGAAAAAAAAAAAACTGGATCACAGATTCACCGGAAGCAGATGGGTACCACAGATTGAAGAGAGGGAAGGGGGATGAGGAGGACGGCGGTTCCTCACCTTGCTGGGTCGGGTCGTTGGAGCGGAACAGGATGGGGGCAGAATTCGCCGGGACCTGCTATCGGAACCCTAGCTCCGCCTCGTCTCCAGGGGGCGGGCAAACGTTGCGCCGCCGGGGGGATGGGAAGAAGGGGAGACGATGGGGATCCGGGCCGCGGTAGGGGAGGCCGCCGGCGAGATACCCGGTACGGGGCTAGGGTTAGGGCGCCCGCCGACAGTAGCGCGGGAGACGAGGAGGGGCTGGGCTTGGGCGGTGGATCGGAGACGTGGAGAGCGAAAGGGGGGAGTTGAGGTTGAGGCGGATGAGATTGGGACGAGAGGAATATGACCGTTGGGGGCTGGGACTGGGACTGGGAGACAGAGCCACGGCCTGCTTTCAACGTGTCACAACAGCATCTCGTCACCTGATGACCTTACCATCACACAACAGTTCAAGCACACGCATAAGTACAACACACAGTTATACACAACGAACAGAGTACTTAATACCTAATCCTAGCGTCAGAGTGGTGAGACGCCTACTTAAACCTGGAGTCAGACTACACTGGTCCAAAAGCAATGTTCAACAGCCTCTGCATGCCAACATTACAGTCACATATGCACAAAAGCAAGTGTTTAACGGCCTCCTAGAGACCAGCACAACTACTGACGGCGACGATCAGACAACAACGAAGACAGGGATCAAGCACCAGCACCTTAACGGCGAGGATCAGCATAAGGACCCTCGCGATGCCTCTTGCAGCTGAAGATGCTGGAGCACGGAGTCTCCTTCCTGAAGACGTCGACCTTGAAGCCGTCGTCCTTAGGGGTGAAGACGATCGTGTCGTCGACGCGGAGGCCAAGCCTAGCGGAGAACTCGCTCCAGGACTTGATGAAGCCGACGCGTTTGGCCGTCCACTAGAGCCGCACCTTCCACTCGCAGCGCTCGCCCATGTACAGACACATCTTCACTGGTGGGCCATTGTTCTTCAACTTGTACTTGCTGATCAGGTGCTGCTCCATGTAGGGCGGCATGACGAGGGTGTGGTGACACAACATACCACTGCATGGTGTAGTATGCAAGTCGTTGACATAACACCAATGAAACACCGTTCCACTAGTATTACATCCCTCAGAGTGGTACAACAGAAATATATGCGGGTCCAAGGCATGTCTATAAAATTACAACACAAACTCTTTACAGAATATCAACACAGCCTCCTACTTTATAGTGAGGTAAAACTGCAAATAAACTCCAGAAGAACAACTTGTAGTCTAACTTATCACTAACTCTACTACTAATCTAGTTATAGAGGCTATGATTGGATTCTAGCTAATTAGGAGCTAGGATTAGGGAGCTAGTTCCCTTCTACTGCTAATCTAGTTTTTCACCAAGGTGGATGTGATGTTTGACTCCTCTTGGTAGGATCCTATCTATTGAAGTACTTGTTGATTTTTCAGTCTTCAAGTTGCACTGTAGATCTTCCTTTAATGCCTTCAGATCTAAGAAGGGGATTCAAAGAGGGATGAGTACGAGCATACTCAACAAGTTCATTACAGGAAAGAGGTGTTTAATGCACTAGCTACAGCCATGGACCAGAAAGTCATAGGCAATGCATGTTTTTTGTAAATATTTCTTCAAAATGTTGCTTTTATTCTGAATAACTATGTCCGTCAGCCTTCACCGGGTGTCTAGAACTTCATGGAGTTCCTTTCCAGCCGCGTTCGCAGTTCCAAACTCGGAACAGGGAGTGACAAGCCACGATTTGATACACTCTGCAAAGGTGTGTTGCTTTACCCGTAAGAGAACTTATCCTTGTTGCCAACCGGGCGATCTTTCTCATCCACACTTCCTTGGTGTGAGGCCCGGTATAAGGTCCTAGCCAATCATTGCATTTCTCCGCGACCCCGCACACCCACCCTTGTTACAGTTTCAACCTTGGGTCCTCGCCGGTTTGTTCCGACCTCAACTAATACCCCCGCCGGTCAGCATACCCTATTGGGTGTCATCCGACCTCGGTACCTTTGTCGGTCTTCTGCAACCCATCATAGACCATATTACCGTGATGAATTAAAGGTTCCCCACCCATCCGGTTTATCCCTCAGGACACAACTGCTATGGTAACGCATCCGTTGATGTGCGAAAGGAAGAAATACAACTGACTTACTCCGTCCCACTCTAGATCTTATGGTTAACACGGGTATTACGGCACAAGAATCATTGGACGGTATTTGTTGTTATTACTAGATGGATATAAACCCATTGCAATGGAACCTCCACCATACTCATACCATGGTTCCATTGCCGCCACATAGTCATATTCATGGTTGTGAAAATAATATGTTGCTTTTAATGCAAGAGTGATAAGTATAGTACTTTGCAAGTAATTTGGTAAAAATACTCAAAGTGACATGAGTAGGCGATGAACTTGCCTTTCTTGACTGCAAGATTATGCACACAAGGTCTTCGATACGCAATAACTCCAAATTCTAAAATAGCATCATCGTTCGGTAAGGACGATGTTTAAAGGATTGGTAAGGATGCAATAATGCATAAGGATGAGATGCAATCGTTCTAAACGTGTTCTAACCCCGATGATTTAGGTTTAGTGAGTTGGAATGATTTGTTTAGGGTGTGTTGCACTTTTAGAGATGGTTCACAAGCAAGGTTCTTATTAAGGTTCTGATTAACTTGTAGCATAAACAAGTAGTGTAATACATCACAACAATAACATTACTAGCACACAACAATAACATTTGGTATAATTCTAACATGTAATGAACAATTGTTGGTTTTAGTACTATATGGCATGGTTAATGATTACTTATCATATACTTCAAGAATAACTGTTGTGGGTATACTTTATGGGTATATCAACGGCATGGCCTAGATCCGGCAAGCCCGGGTGGCCCACAGGTGGTGATGTGGCATGCGGCCCATCGGGCGGCCCAGTTGCTGTAGATCATGATGGATGAAGTCCAGCCCAGGAGCAAGGAGCCGGATCCTAACCGACCTACGAAGGAGGTTGGATCCGTGAAGGCCCATGAAGTATCCGGATCCAGTACGACATTGATGGAAGGCGGATCCTTGATGTGCATGGCAATGTAATATTCCGTAGTTAGGCAACTTGTATTCCGGCTAGGACTCTCTGTGTAAACCCTAGATCCATGCGCCTTTATAAGCCGGTCCTGAGAGCCCTAGAGGCACAACCACAAATCATTGTAACAACGCGAAAGCACCCAGATAATTCCAGACAAGCTGCAGTAGGCCATGTCATCGAGCAGGAGTTCCGAAGCTGGGTAAATCGCGTACCACCGTCCCGAGGACTCTCCGCCCTATGGCCCTTACTTCTTCTCCCCCTCGTGAGGATCCCTCCTCCGAGGTACCGTCGAATAGGCAATGACAGTTGGCGCCCACCGTGGGGCCTGCGGCATCTGGAGGCCGGAACCGGGAGGGTTCCGATATGGGAAGCTACGACGAATCCATCGCTGTGGGGCATGTTCTTTACGCCGGGAATTTTCCGATCGTCCCTCAGGACGAGTGCTGGATTACGGCTAGGACCGACCCCGTCAAGCTCTCCATCGTCCCAATTGGCGGCATTCACATCTTCATCGGCGAGACCGTCGATTCCGACGGAAACGCCCTGGTAAGTCACGCTGACGCAACCGCCGCTGAGCAGGACGCACTCGCGAAGATCCGATCTGAGATACATGAGCTTCCTAAGGAAGATTCCGCCTTAGATCTGGAAATTTCAACGCCCACCCAATCCGCCCCTGAGCAGGAAATTATGGTGGAAGACCAATGCCGATCCGCCTGGATCTCCCAGGTGTTAGAGAAGCAAAGGTGCCACTTCGTGCACTTCCTCGCACATACCGCAGGAACCACATTTCCTCAGGAAGGAGCTGGACCCATGCAGGTTGAGGCTACCGGAGATAGCGACGCCCCGAATCTGTAGGATGCTGCCGGAGACAGCGAAGCTCCGAATCAGCAAGAGGATGCCGAAGAAAAAGAGGAATCAATCCTGGGCAATCTTAGCCCAACCTCAGACGATGTTTCAACCATGAACACGGAGGAATACAACAAAGCTCTGAAGGAGTTGGAAGATGAGGAGGCAGCCGAAGCGGAATCCGCTCCGCCTAAAGAGGTCCTGGCGACCATAGTTGGGCTGGAGCAGGACGCTGACGAGGAAGAAACTCCAACCGACGTCAGGCTCCTAGGACCGTCCACTTCAGAGACTCCGCCCACGCGTCCTCGCCGTCGCGTCGTGCCAAATTCCAGAGAAGGACACGTTTCCGGGAGCCAGGAATACCTATCCGCGGAAGAGCTCGTCGAACAGGCAGGCCGGGGTGCTATCGCACACTCTGAAATCCTCAACAAGTCGATAACTCTTGGCGATGCCGCAGATCCTGAAGCTCTAGAAGCAACAAGAAAGGATATGCTAAGCACTGCCAAGGTAATTGCCAACACTGCGGCAGCAATGCTGGAGGAAAGGCAAGAAGTAGGCGAAGTAATGGAAAATTTCCTCAAGAGAGAACACGAAGCCGCAACATGTTTGGCAGAGGCTAAGAAACTCCGAGCTCAATGGGAAACCATGATGGAGGGCGCTGGTAAGGAGGCAGATAGGATCCGCAGGGAAGCCATAGGCCCCTGAAAGATCAACTTCGCAACCCCCTCAAACCAGCAGCCACTCGCCACTCCCAAGGACAATATGAAGAAGGCTGCGGAAATCTTGGCGAAACAAGACTACGAAATCGACATCTCAGACCTCCGCACACTGGTAGCTTCAGCAATGAAGCAACAGAGCAAGGCAGATACTTCACGCCGGTTGGAATCTAACCCGAAACACTGTGTGTCCACTGCGCAGAAGGACGCCTCCGGAAGGCATCACCGTGACGATGAATCGCGCACCGGATCGTTGGAGCGCAGAAGAAGAACCAGAGAACATCCAAATCCAATCCCGGTTCCCTCAAAAACACCTCCGACGGACCCCAAGAAGGGAAAGGATCCGATGTATACTGGAAGACACAAGTACAGGAACCCTTCACCTACGCCCCATGGGTACCCGCGTCCTCCCCCACCTCACCGTCGTAGTCCTGTCGGAAACACTAGGCCCCATGGGCCTGGTGGAATCAACATCCGCGACAATGTGGCGCCTCAGAGGAACAGGAACACGGAGCGCACGCTGGAGCCTCGTCGGAGTCGGAACGAAGAGCGCGAGCCGGAGCCCCGCAGGTGCCGGAACAACGGTGGCGACCGCCCTCATGGCGAAGGTAGCCACCGAAGCCGGAGTCAGCACCGGGAAGGACGCAGAGAATCCGACGGCGGAAGCAAGAGGTCCGACAAGCCCCCTCGCAGATCTCCCTCCCCACCACCCAGTGGAGGAGGTGGAGGCGGAGGCCGGAGATCCCGCTCCCGCTGAAAGTCTCCCCAAAATGGCTCACACGACGCAAGGGAACGTCTCAACGAGTATAGATCTGAATACATTGGCCCAAAATGCTTTGGTAGGATGATCTGAGAGGAGCCTTATCCAAAGGGCTTGAACCTTAAGCTACCCGGAAATCTGAAGCACTATGATGGCAGTGAGAGACCCGATACCTGGATCGAGGATTACTTCAATGCAGTAAGCTTCGCCGGAGGGAACCCAAGAATAGCCTGCCGCATGCTTCAGTTGTACCTTATTGGTCCAGCTCGTACCTGGCTCGGCGACCTCCGGAAAAACACCATCTTTTGTTGGTTCAACTTGAAGATTGCCTTTGAGAAGCACTTCAGGGGCACCTACAAAAGGCCTGCCACAACAAGCGACCTGCAAGCATGTATCCAGAAAAAAGGCGAAACATCACGGAGCTTCCTCACGCGATGGTTGGCAACCAGGAACGAGTGTGAGAACGTGGATAATCGCACAGCTATGCACGCTTTCATCGGTGGACTGCAGAGGGGAGGACCGCTCCGGCACAAGCTCAATTGCGTGATCAATGAAAACAAAATGACTTTGGATGACATGATCGGCATTGCAAGCACTCATTCCGCCGCGGATGACGACGTAGGAGGAGAACTTGCCGCTACAACCATACCACTGCACCAGTAGAAGAAATACCGCGATAACGGCGGCAGCAGCAGCGGCAACAAGCGGAAAAATCCCCCCGATGACCAAAAGAGCGCTGGATCCAACATGGTCGCCATGGCTTTCCAACGCGGAGGTCAAGGAGACGGAAGAGGCCGCGGACGTGGAGGCGGAGCCGGCAGGGGCAGCCAGCGCGCTGACAAAGTCACAGCTGCTGGGTTCCGCGCTCCCCAAACTTACGAAGAGTACAGAGATATGCCATGCTTAGCCCACATAGATCCGGCTACTGGCAAATCCTCTCACACTAACTGCAACTGCAAGTGGGTCAATGATCTCAAGACTGACCCGGAAGCAGGATACAAGCGAGCTCGGAAGCACCGCCCACGCGGCAAAGGAGGCAAGGGCAAGAACAAGGACAAGGAGGAAGACAGTTCCGAGGCGATGGACAAGGACGATGCTTCGCCAGACCCCAAGGAGGGGTCCGCATCTAGTCCAATCCCTTCATCAAAAAGAGTGCTGGTGCATATCACACCTTCCTCGGAACTCCGATAGTCCGCGCCAGCGAATCAGCTCTCCGGATCCTGAACGGCACAGTTCTGGCTGTGTCGCAGTATGTCAGGTGGTCGGAAACTCCGTGTACGTTTGATAGGGCGGATCATCCCACCATCATTCCGAAGGAGTAATACGCCTTGGTTGTAAGTCCTCGCATCGACGGGTATGATTTCTCCAAGTGCCTCATGGTCGGTGGAGCCAGCTTGAACATTATGTACCTGGAGACTCTGGAGAAAATGCAACTTACCAAGGAGCAGCTCAAGCACAGCACCACCGAGTTCCATGGGGTTGTTCTGGGTAAAAAAGCAAATTCTATGGGCAGCATCAGACTTCCCGTGGCCTTCGGCGATATTAATAATTTCCGCGAAGAGATGATCACGTTTGAGGTCGTGCCCTTCAAGAGCTCCTACCATGTCATCTTCGGCAGTCCCACCTATCACAAGTTCCACGCAAGAGCGTGCTACATCTACAATAAGCTCAAGATTCCGGGTCCTAACGGTATGATCACCGTATCCGGAGATTACAAGAAAGCTCGAGAGTGCGAGATAGGCGAAGCCACCTTCGCAGAATCTGTGATATCTGGAGAGGAGCTGCAAGGCTACAGAGCCGCGGTGGATCCAAAAGAGATGCATACCACCAAGAAGCAGATCTCCGAACAGAAAACTTCGTTCAAGGCCGCGATAGAAACCAAGAAGGTCGACCTCAAGATAGGAGACAACTCTAAGCAGGTGTCGGTCAGAGCCAGCATGGACCCCAAATAGGAAGACGCGATCGTCGAGTTCCTCCGTGCTAACATGGATATCTTTGCATGGCAACCTTCTGACATGTCCGGAGTACCAAGGGAACTCGCCGAGCACTACCTCAACATAAATCCGGGTGCTAAACCGGTGAAGCAAGCTATGCGACGCTTTGGAGACAAGAAGCGCCGCGCCATAGGGGTGGAATTAGCAAAGTTACTAGAGGCAGGTTTTGTAGTAGAAGTTATCCATACTGATTGGGTCGCAAACCCCGTCCTTGTACCCAAAAAGAATTCTGAAATACTAAGAATGTGCATCGATTACTCCGTCTTGAATAAGCATTGTCCGAAGGATCCGTTTCCCTTGCCGCGCATTGACCAAGTCATTGATTCGACGACTAGGGCGGAACTTCTTTGTTTTCTTGATGCATATTCCGGGTATCACCAGATCCGGATGAAGAAGTCCGACCAAAAGGCGACCTCGTTCATCACACCTTTTGGCACTTACTACTACGTCACCATGCCTTTTGGTCTGAAAAATGCAGGTGCCACCTACCAACATACGATCCAGCGGTGCTTGAAGGACCAGATTGGCCGGAACGTACACGCTTACGTCGACGACATCGCGGTCATGACTCGGAAAGGATCCGACTTGATCAGCGTCCTCACAGAAACCTTTGAGAATCTCCGACGGTACAAGATGATGTTAAATCCGCTGAAGTGCGTCTTTGGCGTGCCAGCCGAAAAACTCCTTGGCTTCATCGTCTCTCATAGAGGCATTGAAGTGAACCCGGAAAAAATCAAGGCAATCTTGTGCATCAAAAGGCCAACTTGTCTCAAAGATGTGCAACGACTAACTAGTTGTGTTGCAGCAATTAGTAGGTTTGTTAGCCATCTTGGCGAGAAGGCACTACCTTTATACAAACTGCTAAAGAAAACACACAAATTTGTCTGGGATGACGCAACAGATACATCACTTCAAGTATTGAAAGAAATACTCGTCTCCCCACCTATTCTAGTAGCTTCGGAAGAGTCAGAGCCTATGCTCCTCTACCTGGCAGCTTCCAACAAAATCATCAGTCTCGTCGTCGTGGTGGAGCCAAAGGAAGAAGGTCTCGAATATGGAGTCCAGAGGCCAGTCTATTACATTAGTGAGGTACTAACGGAATCCCAACAAAGATACCCTCATTTTCAGAAGCTAGCCTACGGCGTGTTCCTAGGTAGCCAGAAGTTGAGACACTACTTTCAAGAGCACCCCATGATAGTTGTGAGCAAGGCTCCATTGTCAACGATTCTTAACAACGCTAACGCAACATGACGCATAGCAAAGTGGGGCATAGAACTATCCGCCTTCGACATCGCTTACAAAGCAAGGACCGCGATCAAGTCCTAGATTCTGGCAGATTTCGTCACTGACTGGACAGAAGCTCCAGATGCCGAACTGGAGCCGGAACCTGAAACTTGAGTCATGCACTTTGACGGGTCCAAGCAACATCAAGGCTCGGGAGCCGGAGTTACCCTGAAGTCCCCCACCGGAGAAGAACTGCAGTACGTCCTGCAGATTCGCTTCGAAGCTACAAACAATATGGCAGAATACGAGGCTCTACTACACGGATTGCGTATCGCTAAGGAGATTGGGATCAAACACATCATATGTTGTGGAGATTCCAACCTGGTGGCACAACAAGTAGCCGGAACCTGGAACGCCAGAAACTCCATCATGGCGGCTTACAGAGACAAAGTTGATGAGATCGCCAAGTGCTTCCTTGGATATGAAGTCAAGTACGTCAGGAGAGATGATAATATAGCGACAGATATGCTATCCAAGCTCGGACCTGGTAGAAAACCCATTCCTCCCGGAATCTTTCTTGAGCACTTAGGATACCCTCGGTGAAGGGCGCTAAAACCCGGAAAACCCAGATGTGGCAGTGTCTCCGGCTAAGGAGGTGATGGTAATCATTCCGGCTTGGACCAAGCCTTTCCTGGACTACCTCATGGACCGCAATAAGTTGCCATAGGACGAAGTCCTCGCACGACAGGTCATCAGACGAGCAAGATCCTACACAATAGTTGATGGACAGCTCTACAAACGAAGTGCAGACGAGGTATTTCTGAAATGCGTCTCAAATCAAGATGGCATCGAAATCCTCAGAGAGATTCACACAGGTGATTGCGGGCATCACGCCGCTCCCAGGTCCCTTGTTGCAAAAGCTTTTCGGTACGGATTTTACTGGCTCACAACTAAAGAAGACACTGAGAAAATAGTGCAAACCTGCCGAGGTTGCCAGTATTACGCTACTCAACCAAACGCTCCAGCTCAGGAGGAGCTGAATACCATCCCTATCACTTGGCCGTTCGCGGTCTGGGGGGCTAGATATGGTCGGAAAACTGAAAAAATCATCTCCTGGCGGTTTTGAGTACCTCTTGGTCGCTATTGACAAGTTCAGTAAGTGGATCGAGGCAAAGCCAGTGAGAAAAGCCGATGGTGCTACGGCACTAAAATTCGTCTGCAGCCTCGTAGTGAGATACGACATCCCACACAGCATAATCACAGACAATGGCACGAACTTTGCTTAAGGAGAACTGAAGGATTATTGTGATGACTTAGGGATCCGAATTGACCTAGCATCTGTGGCACATCCACAGTCCAATGGGCAGGTCGAGCGAGCCAATGGCCTCATACTAGCCGGAGTCAAACCTCGCTTTGAAGAACCGCTGCGTCGTGTAGCCGGATCTTGGGCCGAGGAGTTAGATTCTGTTATGTGGAGTCTACAAACTACCCCTAACAGATCAACAGGGTTTACCCCTTCTTCCTAGTATACGGATCTGAAGCCGTACTTCCCTCCGACATCATCCACGACTCCCCGCGAGTTTCCGCCTACAACGAAGATACATCTGACGAGGCTAGACAGCTATCTGTGGACCTGATCGAAGAAGCTCGGAACTTAGCAGCGCTCCAGCATATACCAGCAGAAACTCCAACTCTACCACAGTCGTCGAGTTCGGAATCGCTCGTTTCAGACATGTGACCTAGTTCTCCGCCTTCGATAGGTGAAAAAGCATAAGTTTCAATCTCCATGGGAAGGACCCTTCTTCATCAGCAAAGTGCTACACAACGGATCTTACTACCTCGTTGATTTCTGCGAGTTAAAAGATAGACCTGCCAATTGGCACCGGAAACGAAAGCGAGAGGATCCGGATGACATATATGATGAGACAGATCGTCCCTGGAATATAGCACATCTACGTCATTTCCACACTTAGCAATTTTTAGCATTACATACTTTGTAATAGTTATACATGATCAATAAAATAAAGCATATGGTTCACTCTCTGAGTCTTTTACCTCCTTTAATTGTTCATTTTTAGATCGTGTATGTTTTTTCGACTAAAACCGCAGAGCAGGATGTTTCCGCCTAGGCGTGTATAAAAGTTGTGATTTTCAAAATCATCCTTTAGGATGTAAGCTTAAGTTTTTCGGTGGATAAGTTTTTTGTTGCGAACTTATGGATTCCTGGTAGCGACTTCCGGCACCTTGGTTGGGGGCTTGTTTCCGCGGTTATTGACGAACTGCCATTGGGCTTCGTCGCCGCAGCCGAGCGTTTCATGCTAAAGGTCTTCTGGCTCGTGGAAGGTCAAATAAGCAAGCCAGAAAACTTAGAAACTAGCACTTGCTTTATAATAAACGAAACATGCATATATTGAACGGATAGCAGGATAAGTTTTTTCCGCCCACGCAAATTGTTTCGTTCTAGCTACTTAAGAATATTTAAGTTATATTACAAACCCTCGATGGGGCCAAAATGATGCATTGTTTTCTTCCCGCAGGAATGAGTTTTCACTTCTCCTTAGCCGGAGAAGAACGGCCCTCGACATCTGGTTCTGGCTCGCCTATTTCTTCATCTTGAGGCGGAGAAGACACGTCATCATCATCGCTCTCTTCATCTTCTTCGGTCGGAGACGCTGCGCTGCCCTTGGACTTGTTTTTCTTGGCCTCCTTAGAGCTGGTCTAGATGTATCGGCTCCCGTCACCGGATTCGGTAGGTCGAGCTTCCGCCTCGCGTTCCTTATCAAGCTCTGCTTCTAGAGGCTCGTCGGCAGGAAGCACAACCTTATCATAAAATTCTTTGTGTCGGATTCGTCGAGCGATCCGGGTGTCATAACCGCTCACTGCATTCAGAAGCGCATTGACATCCGAAGTTGGAGGAACACCGGAAGTGACTCTCTCTATATCAAGCTCCGGGTTATGAGCCAGACACATGGCCAAGGACATTGCAGCAGCACCTCGAGCTGATGAGGCTTGAAGATCTACAACCAGCTCCGGAAGCATATCCATTCTCTGAATAAGTTCGTGGACGTTGCAAGTACGGCTGTCCTTGATTGCCAGATTATGGCAGATTTTCCGGCAGGTTCAGATGAAGTCTTTGAGTCGTCTCTGGCGAGCTGGATGAGGTCATCACGGGGAAATTGGTTCCGACGCTCTTCATCATATCCAAGTGGCTCTGCATAAGATGATCAGAGACAAGCGTAAGATTAATTTCGAGAATAGGTTAGACTTGGAAGTTCCGGAAACTTACCCATGACATCTGCATTGAGAAGGTCCTAGGCTTTCTCCACAGTATCCATATATTTCCAGAGCCCATTATTTTCCTTCTGCAGTTTTTGCAGTGTGTCGCTGTCAACCTTTCGCTTCATTGCAAACACGCCCTCTTTCTTGATGAGTCCGGAGTTCTTCTCCGCCAAGTGCTTCTCCGTATGCTCCTTTTTCTGTTCCGCCTCCATGAGCTTTGTCTCTAAATCTTTATAAGAGGAGCGCAGGTTCTCTAGCTCGGAGGAGGCAGTGGCGAGGGAAGAAGATGCACCTTTTCAAGATAAGTTAAAAATTTGTTCAACAGTCGGAATTTGGACTTACGACAAACTTGGCCGGAAACAAACCTTGGCTTTCCGCCAGTTGTTGTTCCAGCTCCGCATTCTTCTCTTTGGCAGCTCGGATTTTATCCGCCTGGTTCATGGTCACACGGCGCTGCAAGGCAATGTTCTTGTGCAGCTCATAATGCAGCGCTTGTTGTTCCTATAACAGAAACATAGCAGGAATAAATTCCGCCATAACGCTTGGGGGCTACTACATCGCTTTAAAAAGTCTTCTTCAGTTCAAGTTTACTCTAAATATCCAGGTGCTAACTATTGACTAGTTTCCGCCTAGATACTTGGGGGCTACTGGGAGGTACCTTACGCTTGACGAGGAGCTGGTCGCAGAACTGCCCGATCTCGTTCTTAAAATTTTGAATCTCCGACGATTCAGCATCAGCTTTGCCCCAGGCGTTGTTGAGCATGGTGTTAAGTAGATCTTGCTCTAGATCCCACTTTTCCGCCTCAGTAAGTTTATTGAAAAACTTGGTCGCACATGCCTTGGGGGTGGAGGTAAGGTCGGTCGGATCGCCAAAGTTCTTCGGAAATCCGACGGCATCACTAGCCGCAGCTTCAGCCTTTTCCGGAGAGCACTACAAGAAAAGTTCTGATAGACAACGTCTCAAAATCGTCCGCTAAGGGGTATTTTTCGTCGCCTATGGGCCTAACCCGAGGCCCTCCGAGGCTGCCCTTCCATTTACTTAAGGTCTCCGTCGCGAAAACCTATTACGTTCGACGAAAACCAGGAGAAAACCTTCCGCAGCCGCCGCCATCGCCAAGCCAAGATCCGGGACAAGGAGTCTCCGTTCCCAAGACGTCACGATCTGTGGAAGGCCTCGAAGGCTCCTCCATCGACACCACCGCCATCTTCATCAACGCCGGCCTCCCATGAGGAGGGAGTAGTTCTCCATCGAGGCTAAGGGGCTGTACCGGTAGCTATGTGGTTCATCTCTCTCCTATGTACTTCAATACAATAATCTCATGAGCTGCCTTACATGATTGAGATTCAAAGATGATGCTTGTAATCTAGATGTCATTATGCTACTCAAGTGGGTTTTACTTATGTGATCTCCGGGAGATTCCTTGTCCCACGTGTGTAAAGGTGACAGTGTGTGCACCGTGTGGGTCTTTAGGCTATATTTCACAGAATACTTATTCGCTGTTATGAATGGCATAGTGAAGTGCTTATTTATATCTCTTTATGATTGCAATGTGTTTTGTATCACAATTTATCCGTGTGCTACCCTAGTGATGTTATTAAAGTAGTTTATTCCTCCTGCACAGGTGTAATGGTGACAAAGGTGTGCATTCGTGTAAAGTACTTGGCGTAGGCTATGATTGTGACCTCTTGTAGATTATGAAGTTAACTATTGCTATGATGGTATTGATGTGATCTATGCCTCCTTTCGTAGCGTGAAGGTGACAGTGTGCATGCT
>NC_061510.1:71433730-71449958 GCF_022539505.1 Lolium rigidum | reverse complement strand
GAAGGTGGTAGATCTCTCTTACTTCGAGACAAGACGGACATGCATAGCAACTCACATGATATTCAACAAAGAATAGTTGATGGCGTCCCCAGAAACATGGTTATCGCACAACAAGCAACTTAATAAGAGATAAAGTGCATAAGTACATATTCAATACCACAATAGTTTTTAAGCTATTTGTCCCATGAGCTATATATTGCAAAGGTGAATGATGGAATTTTAAAGGTAGCACTCAAGCAATTTACTTTGGAATGGCGGATAAATACCATGTAGTAGGTGGGTATGGTGGACACAAATGGCATAGTGGTTGGCTCAAGTATTTTGGATGCATGAGAAGTATTCCCTCTCGATACAAGGTTTAGGCTAGCAAGGTTATTTGAAACAAACACAAGGATGAACGGTACAGCAAAACTCACATAAAATACATATTGTAAACATTATAAGACTCCATACCGTCTTCCTTGTTGTTCAAAACTCAATACTAGATGTTATCTAGACTCTAGAGAAACCAAATATGCAAACCAAATTAGCAAGCTCTAAGTGTTTCTTCATTAATGGGTGCAAAGTATATGATGCAAGAGCTTAAACATGAGCACAACAATTGCCAAGTATCAAATTATCCAAGACATTTTAGAGTTACTACATGTAGCATTTTCCAATTCCAACCATATAACAATTTAACGAAGAAGAAACTTCGCCATGAATACTATGAGTAGAGCCTAAGGACATATTTGTCCATATGCTACGGCGGAGCGTGTCTCTCTCCCATAAAGTGAATGCTAGGATCCATTTTATTCAAACTAAAACAAAAACAAAAACAAACCGACGCTCCAAGCAAAGTACATAAGATGTGACGGAATAAAAATATAGTTTCGGGGAGGAACCTGATAATGTTGTCGATGAAGAAGGGGATGCCTTGGGCATCCCCAAGCTTAGACGCTTGAGTCTTCTTATAATATGCGGGGTGAACCACGGGGCATCCCCAAGCTTAGAGCTTTCACTCTCCTTGATCATATTGCATCATACTCCTCTCTTGATCCTTGAAAACTTCCTCCACACCAAACTCGAAACAACTCATTAGAGGGTTAGTGCATAATAAAAATTCACATGTTCAGAGGTGACACAATCATTCTTAACACTTCTGGACATTGCATAAAGCTACTGGACATTAATGGATCAAGAAAATTCATCCAACATAGCGAAAGAGGCAATGCGAAATAAAAGACAGAATCTGTCAAAACAGAACAGTCCGTAAAGATGGATTTTATTAGGCCACCAGACTTGCTCAAACGAAAATGCTCAAATTGAATGAAAGTTGCGTACATATCTGAGGATCATGCACGTAAATTGGCTTAATTTTCTGAGCTTCCTACGAGAGAGGTAGACCCAGATTCGTGACAGCAAAGAAATCTGTAGCTACGCGGTAATCCAAATCTAGTACTTACTTTACTATCAAAGACTTTACTTGGCACAACAAAACATAAAACTAAGATAAGGAGAGGTTGCTACGGTAGTAAACAACTTCCAAGACACAAATATAAAACAAAAATACTGTAGTAAAAACATGGGTTGTCTCCCATAAGCGCTTTTCTTTAACGCCTTTCGGCTAGGCGCGAGAAAGTGTATCTCAAGTAACATCGAGAGATGAAGCATCAACATCATAACCGGGGGTGTTGGGAGTTTTCTCAACCATGCATTGTATATTATCTATGTAAGTTTCGGAGGCTCCCTTTTCATTAGTCTTAGGCTTGCTATTCTCATCAAACAAATTTTCAGGGAACAAGCCAAGCATAATTATTTTCTAGAGCTTCATGTATTGCTAGGAGCTTACATGGTATTGGTGCTTTAATCTTCCCATCATCATTAGCATTATTAGTGTATTTTAGTCTATACATATCCATTTTTTCAAGTGTTCTTTTAAAGTCGGTATAAAAGCCAAGCCTCTTATGCTTAATAAAAACTTTTCTAGCTTCTATAGCTATATCTTCAAATTCTCGCAATAAGACTTTTAGAACAAAATCTCTCTTCTCTCCCCGCTCCATATCAGAAAGTGTAAGAAACATGTGTTGTATCATGGGGTTGAGACTAATAAATCTAGCTTCCATCATGCGTACCAAACAAACAGAGGCATCTTCATATGTAGGGACAGCTTTTGCAAGTGGTATATCTTTAAGATCTTCATGCATACAAACATGGGTGAAAAATTCTTCTATATTATCTCTTCCAATTATAGACCCTTGTCCCAGGGAGAGGCGTTTTGGGACATGGGTCCAGATGATCCCTTTATCTGAACCGTTGAATTGCATGTGGGGATGTGTGACTGAACCTTTTCCAATGCGAATACGGCATGCAGGAAAACGAGAGACGGAGCGCAATACGGGGAATTAAGTGAAGTGGGCCTAGGGTCAGGTGACGGTGAGTTTCACGCGCTGTAGGTAGTGGATGCTGGACCACTAGGACATGTTGGGAAGGCGATGCAGGACCTTTGGTCCAGGTGTGGAAGCCAGATCGCGTAATTGGTGAACCCGAAGTAAATGACGTTTTCGAGACCGATCCAGATAGCTGACGCTCCCCCTTTTGTTACCTTCTGCCTTCGCGTGCGGCCGGCGGAGAGATTTTGCAGTGGGGGCCACCAGGAGTTGAGGATTTTGCGGATGCATGGATTTTCCCTGGATCCGGTTAGCAGGTACGCAGTGCTCTGGGAATTTCCTCCATGTATTTCCTCCACATCTTTTGGGGGCACGGTATGGATTCATGGGATGGTGCTAAATTCCGATTTCCAAACTGAATCGTAGTCTCCCTAACAATGCGCCGTATCCAGCTGAGGCAGCGATGCTCAGTTTGCAAGGGGATGACTCGGTGAGCAGCAACGCTGGCCCGGCGGCGGCGGGGGTGCCGATGCTTGGGAACCTTGTGGACAGGAGTCGTGTGGACGATGAAGCTGACGGAATAGATGGGATGGTAGGTGCGGTACCCGCTGATTACGCGGAATTGACTGGGCACGCGAATCCACAGTTGCCCAGCTGGACGAAGAGCGGAAGAGGTAGGCTGTATTGATTTTTTTTAGTCTGGTTCCGTAATCTATACTCAAAATAAGATGGCATATGAGAAAAAAAAATGAAGATGGCTCTGTAAAAACATCATAAATCTGTGTCTATTTTCTAGAAAACGGAGTAAAGAAATTTAGAGGCATTGAAACTAGTTTGCAATTAGTTTGGATTCTGTAGCAACTCGTAAAAAAAATATTGGATACGGCAGCAGTCGACAAGATCATGTTCTGTGTCTATGTTATTACCCTCGAATTAATGCATTTTTTTGAGGTCATATGTGGGCGTCACGTAAAATGTTTTGGTGGACTGTTTGTTTTCTGGGAGAAAAAGAAGGTGCATGAGAATTTAGTTAGTTTGTCTTCCATACCAAATGGCTCACGATCGTGTTATGTGTGTATGCTTGTAAGATTGAAATAGGTCGTATGCTGAGTTGCGTTCAATTCTGTAACTGGGCTTTGTTCTGGGTATGTGTGTAAACATGTCAGTCAGCCAGGTCTAAAATCCACTTTTCAGTCTTATTGCTTTCTTTTTGAGTCCTACAAAATAATTTGCAATTATGGAATCCTATCTTAAAGGCCAGCCCTATATTTTATTAATAAAAATGGAATCGAAATTTCATGAGATGGGAATTAGTATCAGAGAGAGAGAGAGAAATGGCTTCTCTGCTTGCTATTTTTTCGCGAGTAGTTGCCCCGTGTGCTGAGCAATGCTGATGTGTGTGGCTGCATCAAACTGATGTGGGTGTATTTCTAACCAGATGTCGCTGGCGGTCTTTTAGTACTGAATTTTGTAATCATGTGTGTACTGAAATGTGTGTACACAAATCTGTTTTGCAGAGTCCGCGTCGGCCGTGCACCACCAGATAGAACAGATTGCGTGGATCGGCAGAGTGGACTGGAGAAATAGGTCCGGTGTTACGCAGAGAAGTTGGTAGACGGGGTCATTGACCCCTGCCTGGGTACAACTTTTGACTTACTAAGTGGGGCATACGATTTCTATAATCTGTATTCCTGGAAACATGGTTCTGGGATCAGATATGGAAAGAGCTGGTTAAACTCAGAGAAGATAAAATGCATGCAAGAGACCGCCTGCAGGTGCTTGGTGAGGGTCGAGATTACACATTTGATTGCTTCTGTGCTTGTGGTGGTGTATAAGAATCATTGATGTGCAAATTGCTGGTGTCATGTGCTGCAGGGGAAGCCAACAGCTGAGAATACAAGGTGTTGTCGCTGTGAATGCACTGCGATGATCCGGCTGTTGGGGCCTGCAGACAATGGTTGGTACATTACGGAGCACCGAGTGACTCGCAATCACTCGTTGACTGAGACATGCGGTGAGACAGCATTCTGGCCGTCGCACATGCATATAGATATGCTCACTAAGCACTTGGCGAAATAGGTTAGGGATAACAACATAAATATGTTCACCAAGGACTTGGTAAAACATGTAATGGTTGGTACATTACATGGGTTGTCACATTTTGAAAAAAACATAGGTTGTCAGCATTATTGGACTCTTCTTTGGAAGTGTTGACAGCCGCCCTTTCGCAAAGTGGTCTCTGCGGAATTTGTGTGGACAGATTAGCCGAATTTGTGTGGACAGATTAACCAAGAAGAAGCTGATGATGATGTAAGAAAAACAATTGTTGTTTTTGACCAGATTGGTGCGAAGGACCCAGATTTCGTGTTCAGAGTCAAGGCTAATTCAGATACAAGGATCGGGAACCTCATGTGGACAACAGGAGCAGGCCGTCTGTAGTATAAATATTTTGGTGATGTAATTACCTTTGACATGACATACAAAACAAACTTGTATGACATGCCATTCGGTCTATTCGTCGGGGTTAATAACCATTTTCAGAGTGTAATTTTAGCTGGGCTCATTGTATGTAATGAGCAGGTAGAGAGCTTCGAGTGGGTGTTTACAGAGTTCGACCGCATAATGGGAGGTGTTCCTCCTCAAACCATATTGATGGGTAATTTCACTTTGTTTTATGCATTGCAGAATAGCTTGGTTTCCCTTTGATCACTGCTCTGATGTATTTGGGCAAATAAAATGTGTGCAGACCAGGGCAAATAAAATGGCCTGTTGTATCTCAGGCCATGGAGGTCGCGATAAAGAAGGCTCTGCCGAACACAACCTACTGTTGGTGCAAATGGCATGTGCTGAAGAAGGCGAGGGAGTCCCTAGGCCCATTGTCCACGAGACGTCATGCGTTTCGAGCGGAGTTCCACAAAGTTGTAAATCACATGTTGACGGTCGATGAGTTTGACGAGGCATGGGATTTACTTCTGGAAAAGTACCAGCTGAGAGCACATGATCATATGACGCAATTATATGAGATCAGAGAGAAATGGGCTAAGCCTTATTTTAAGGAAATTTTCTGTGCAAAAATGACAAGCACACAGAGAAGTGAGAGTGCGAACAGTATGCTGAAGAAATATATACCCAAGGGGTGTTCCATGCACATGTTTGTACGACAATACATGAGGTTGTTGTATGACCGCAAAGCAGATGAAAGATACGAAGCAAAGCGAACCAAAGTTGTAAGTAAATTTTTGTTTGTGTAATTGACTCAACTAGGGAGACTAGTGATGAATAGGATGTAGCATTTCATCTGATGTTATAACTTTTCTGGGCAGAGCGGGGCTGTTGTGCGATATAATTATACAATAGAAAGACATGCTAGTAAGATATACACGAGAGTAATGTTCGAGCAATTTGGGAAGATGATCTTCCAAGCATGTGCATACAAGGTAGAGGAGGTAGAGAAAAAACAAGCTTTACAGGATCACACACACACACAGACGCCTTGGAGCAGAGTTGTTTTTGATGTGAAGATGCTAGATGATGGGGATGAGTTCGAGTGCGAGTGTGGAATGTTTGCACACATGTGACTGCTTTGTGGTCATGCATTGAAGGTATGTTCCTGTCAGATTGAAAACTGGACTGGTTTGCATTATTGATTTCTTACCGATTGATCTAGCCATGATGTTTGAATATGAGGTTTCCGTTGCAGGTGATGGACGATGTTGGAGTAACGGAGATACCTACTGAACATATTATGAAGAGATGGACAGAGGGATGCAAGGGATGTGCTTACGGAGCACATGCAGCACTACCAGCGTGACCAGGCTGCAGGTAAAAATTTCACAAACAGGCATTCCAGTACTCCAGGTGTGGGAAAATTAGGGGCCTAGCCATGTCTTGTTTAGCGGCATGATTATGTTTAACTCGTACAGTATGTACCGTTTTATGGACTCTAATTCCGAAGAATTATAAAATTGTTCAGTGTGTGGCTTGTCTAGGCATTTGTCGGTTACAGTGTGCCACGCCAGAGGGAGAAACGGAGGAATATATGTGAAATTTATGCATTTTTTAGGCTCCTTCGTTGGTGCAGCATTAAATCAATTTGGCAGGTGGCATGCTCCATGTTTCAACTCTCTGTTCGCATGATGGTAAGATGGTCTGTAATACTGTATTCAGAGCAGGATGGAACAACTGTATAGCACGCAAGCATGCAAATGTTCGAATTTTGAATGTGGCGACCAGTTCGAAAGTCGAACCAGTGGGAGGAAAAGTTTGGCTTGCGTTCTATATATGCGAAAGGCCTTTGTACTGTAGCACTAGCCGCACAAAACACATCTCATATTGCACCTACTGATGCATGCATGGCCAAGATTGACAGCTTTGACAAGCGAGTCTGCGGCGGAAAGCGAGCACGGCAGCAAAGTGCAGGTACGTATCACATCGGTCCACGACGGTCCAGTTCGTCGGGCAACATCTTAGACCGAGTGCTGGACAACGGCCGGATGGGCCTTAAATGAGGTCGTTACGTGGGCCAGGCTACTGCTGAATAATTGATATACGGATCAGAATACTGCAAACTATACTGTCTGCTCCCAGATCCCGATGAAATTGATTGGTCCAGATATAGGGATCATCTGGACCCGAGTTTCGTTTTGAATTTCCGCTTGTCCCACAGGTATATCTTTTACAGTAAAATTAAGAGGAAACATGATGAATCAGGTAAAGTAAATGCAAGTAACTAATTTTTTTTTTGTGTTTTTGATATAGCAAACAAGACAGTAAATAGAGTAAAACTAGCAACTAATTTTTTTGTGTTTTGATATAAGTGCAGCAAACAAAGTAGTAAACAAAATAAAGCAAGACAAAAACAATGTAAAGAGATTGGGAAGTGGAGACTCCCCTTGCAGCGTGTCTTGATCTCCCCGGCAACGGCGCCAGAAATTTGCTTGATACGTGTAGTTGACACGTCCGTTGGGAACCCCAAGAGGAAGGTGTGATGCGCACAGCGGAAAGTTTCCCTCGCAAGAAACCAAGGTTTAATCGAACCAGTAGGGAGTCAAGAAGCACGTTGAAGGTTGATGGCGGCGGGATGTAGTGCGGCACAACACCGGAGATTCCGGCGCCAACGTGGAACCCGCACAAGACAACCAAAGTACTTTGCCCCAACGAAACAAGTTGAGGTTGTCAATCTAACCGGCTTGTCAGTAACAAAGGATTAACCGAATTGTGTGGAAGATGATTGTTTGCAGAGAAAACAAGTAAAACAAGTATTGCAGCGGATTTGTATTTCAGTATTAAAAGAATGGACCGGGGTCCACGAGCTCACTAGAGGTGTCTCTCCCATAAGATAAAAGCATGTTGGGTGAACAAATTACAGTCGGGCAATTGACAAATAGAGAGAGCATAACAATGCACATACATGGCATGATAAGTATAGTGAGATTTAATTGGGCATTACGACAAAGTACATAGACCGCCATCCAACTCGCATCTATGCCTAAAAAGTCCACCTTCGTGTTATCGTTCGAACCCCTTCCAGTATTAAGTTGCAAAGCAACATACAATTGCATTAAGTATGGTGCGTAATGTAATCAACAACTACATCCTCGGACATAGCGCCAATGTTTTATCCCTAGTGGCAACAAGACACAGCACAACCTTAGAACTTTACGTCACTCGTCCCGGTGTCAATGCGGGCATGAACCCACTATCGAGCATAAATACTCCCTCTTGGAGTTAAGAGCAAAAACTTGGCCGTAGCCTCTACTAGTAACGGAGAGCATGCAAGATCATAAACAACACATATGTAATAATTTGATAATTAACATAACATGGTATTCTCTATCCATCGGATCCCGACAAACACAACATAGAGTATTACGGATAGATGATCTTGATCATGTTAGGCAGCTCACAAGATCCAACAATGAAGCACAATGAGGAGAAGACAACCATCTAGCTACTGCTATGGACCCATAGTCCAGGGGTGAACTACTCACTCATCACTCCGGAGGCGACCATGGCGGTGTAGAGTCCTCCGGGAGATGAATCCCCTCTCCGGCAGGGTGCCGGAGGAGATCTCCGAATCCCCCGAGATGGGATCGGCGGCGGCGGCGTCTCAGCAAGGTTTTCCGTATCATGGTTTTTCGCATCGGGGGTTTCGCGACGGAGGCTTTAAGTAGGTGGAAGGGCAGAGTCGTGGGGCCGACGAGGGGCCCACACCACGGGGCGGCGCGGGCCCCCTTGGCCGCGCCGCCTTGTGGTTTGGCCACCTCGTGGCCCCACTTCGTATGCTCTTTGGTCTTCCGGAAGGTTCGTGGCGAAATAGGCCCCCGGGTCTTTGTTTCGTCCAATTCCGAGAATATTTCGTTACTAGGATTTCTGAAACCAAAAACAGCAGAAAACGATGAATCGGCACTTCGGCATCTTGTTAATAGGTTAGTTCCAGAAAATGCACGAATATGACATAAAGTGTGCGTAAAACATGTAGGTATCATCAATAATATGGCATAGAACATAAGAAATTATCGATAAGTCGGAGACGTATCATAGCTCATTAAGTTGGTCCATGTCATGGGTTGGATAATGGATTGTCGCTTTTGGTCAGTGTTGGGGTGGAATATTAGGGGGATCAATGCAGAAGCTAAGCAGCTAAAAGTCAGAGAGAAAATGGAAGAAAGTAACTGTGCTATTTTGTGTTTGTAAGAGACAAAGAAAGAATCTTTCGATCGTAAATTGATAAGAGGGTTTTGTCCACGACGTTTTGATAATTTTGTCTGCTCTCCTTCGGTGGGCTCATCGGGTGGAATGTTGGTAGTTTGGAATTCGGCAGTGTTTACTGGGGTTCTAATTGATTTACAGAAATTTGGAATAATTATAAAATTTACTTCCACTCACTCCAATCAGCAATGGACTTTGGTTAATATTTATGGTCCATGTCAGGGGGAGGAAATAGATAATATTGTGCAATGGCTTTATAATTTGAATGTGCCTGATGACGAGGATTGGCTGTTCATGGGCGATTTTAATTTTATTCGCTCACAAGACAACAGAAATAGGTCTGGTGGGGACCTCAATGATATTTTTCTTTTTAATGAGATTATCAGCCATCTGGGTTTAATTGAACTACCACTTAAAGGACGATCGTTTACTTGGTCGAACATGCAAAATGAGCCACTTTTGGAACAGCTTAATTGGTTTTTCACGTCAGTTAATTGGACGGATTCTTACCCTAATACCACGGTACATCCACTTGCTAAAACCACCTCGGATCATGTTCCTTGCAATGTATCCATACAAACATCTATTCCAATACAAACATCTATTCCAAAAGTACATTTATTCCGTTTTGAGAACTTCTGGCCAGAGCAGCCTGGGTTTTTAGAATGTGTTGCTGCTGCTTGGCAGCAGGATTATAGAGCAGCAAATGCTGCAGCTTTGCTTGTCAAGAAACTTAAGGGGCTTAGAGCAAGCCTTAAGAAGTGGAAAATGAGTTTGTCTAAGTTAAAGGATCTAATTGCTAGATGCAACATGGTTATCCTATTCTTTGATAACTTAGAAGAGTATAGGAATCTCTTCACACCTGAGGCAAATTTCAGAAAGTTGGTAAAGCTGCATCAAGAACGACTTTTGCATGCACAGTACATGTACTGGAAGAAGAGATGCACCATTAGATGGATGAAACAAGGGGAGGAAAATACAAAGTTCTTTCATGCTATGGCAACAGAGAGGTACAGGAATAGTATTGCTTCTTTGATTTCTGATGATGGAAGGCAGTGTCGAGTAATCATGATGAAATGGCTGGTATGGTATGGAATTGTTATAAAGATCGAATGGGGTCCTCTAAGGGAATTGATATGAAATTTGATTTAAATGCTCTTTTGAGCAAGGTGGATGGGCTTGAAAATCTAGCAGCTCCTTTTACTATTGAGGAAATGGATTTGGTGGTAAAAAGTATGCCAGTAGAGAAGGCTCCTGGGCCTGATGGATTCAATGGATTGTTTATGAAAAAATGCTGGCATATTATTAAGCATGATTTTTATAATATGGCTACTGAGTTTGCTCAGGGCAGTATAAATTTGGAACATATTAATACTTCCTATATCTCTTTAGTACCTAAGAAGCAGTCAGCTGAGAGTGTGAATGATTATCGACCCATATCTTTGACAAATTGTTGCTTGAAGTTTCTCACTAAAATGGCTGCTGATAGATTTCAGAAGGTTATTATACAGTGCATACATAAAAACTAGTATGGCTTTATTAAAAGTAGAACCATTCATGATTGTCTTGCCTGGACATTTGAGTATATACATCAGTGTAAGGCCTCAAAGAGACCAGTGGTCATTTTGAAGCTTGATTTTGAGAAGGCTTTTGACACTATTGAGCATGAGGTCATTTATGAAATTTTAAGGAAGAAAGGTTTCAGTAAGGAGTGGATTGCTTGGGTCAAGATGATTTTGGAATCTGGTATTTCTTCAGTTCTCATCAATGGAGTTCCAGGAAAGCAGTTCAAATGTAAAAGGGGTGTTAGGCAGGGGGACCCACTCTCTCCATTGTTATTTGTTCTTGGGGCAGATTTGTTACAGTCAGTGGTGAATGATTTATTACAGAGGGGTCTTATATCATTGCCTATTCAAACTGGTGATCCAGACTTTCCAATTATACAATATGCAGATGATACATTGTTGATTGTCCCTGCTGATAGTGCTCAATTATCTGTGCTCAAGGTAGCTCTGCAGGACTTTAGTTCTTCCACAGGTTTGAAAGTGAATTTTCATAAATCTTGTATGTTGCTGATGACCCACAAGTATAGGGGATCGCAACAGTCTTCGCGGGAAGTAAAACCCAATTTATTGATTCGACACAAGGGGAGACAAAGAATACTTGAAAGCCTTAACAGCGGAGTTGTCAATTCAGCCGCACCTGGAAACGGACTTGCTCGCAAGAGTTTATCGGTAGTAACGCTTTATAGCAGATAGCAGTAGTGAAATAACAAAGACAGAGTAACAAAGACAGCAGTAGTGATTATAGTAAACAGCAGGATTAAAATACTGTTGGCACAGGGATGGATGAACGGGCGTAGCATGGATGAGAGAAACTCATGTAACATTCAAAGCAGGGCATTTGCAGATAATAATAAAACGGTGTCCAAGTACTAATCAATCAATAGGCATGTGTTCCATATATAGTCGTACGTGCTCGCAATGATAAACTTGCACAACATCTTTTGTCCTACCAGCCGGTGGCAGCCGGGCCTCTAGGGAATCTACTGGAAATTAAGGTGATCCTTTTAATAGAGCACCGGAGCAAAGCATTAACACTCCGTGAACACATGTGATCCTCATATCACCGCCATCCCCTTCGGTTGTCCCAATTTCGTCACTTTGGGGCCTCGGGTTCCGGACAGCAATACGTGTATACAACTTGAAGGTAAGATCATAAAGCAATGAATATCATAATGAATTGATAACATGTTCGGATCCGAGATCATGGCACTCGGGCCCTAGTGACAAGCATTAAGCATAACAAGTTGCAACAATATCATAAAAGTACCAATTACGGACACTAGGCACTATGCCCTAACAATCTTATGCTATTACATGACCAATCTCATCCAATCCCTACCATCCCCTTCAGCCTACAACGGGGGAATTACTCACACATGGATGGGGGAAACATGGCTGGTCGATGGAGAGGCGTCGGTGATGATGATGGCGATGATCTCCTCCAATTCCCCGTCCCGGCGGCGTGCCAAAATGGAGTTTCTGGTCCCGAGACGGAGTTTCGCGACGGTGGCGGCATACTGGATGGTTTCTGGCGATTTCGACTAACCCCCGTGCGTTTTTAGGTCGAAGGCAATAAGTAGTCCGAAGGAGGGCGTCGGGGGCCAGCCGAGGCCGCCACACACTAGGGCCGCGCGCCCCCTCCTGGGCCGCGCCGGCCTAGCGTGTGGGGCCCTCGGGCCCCACCCGGCTTGCCCTTCCGGCTCCGTCAATATTCTCGGGAAAATAGGACCTTCCGCATAAATTCCGAGGATTTTCCCGAAAGTTGGATTTCTGCACAAAAACGAGACACCGGAGCAATTCCGCTGAAAACAACGTTAGTCCGTGTTAGTTGCATCCAAAATACACAAATTAGAGGCAAAACAATAGCAAAAGTGTTCGGGAAATTAGATACGTTTTGGACGTATCAACTCCCCTAAGCTTAGCTTATTGCTTGTCCTCAAGCAATTCAGATTGTCAACCGAGTGCGATAAAAGAACTTTCACGAACACATTTATTCATATGATGTAAATATTCTCATGATATGGCAAGTACTTAAGCGAGTTCATAATAAGATACATGCAAATAAAATCATCTAATAGCTATGTCAATCATGGAAAAGGTACCAACAAATTAATAATGAGCATCATGAATCATGTCTATCAGCAGGATTGCAATGTTCATAGAATGATATGATAAAGTGGTATCTCGCTTGCCCGTATTTGTACAGCAAAACATAAATGCTTGGGCACCTTTGAGGTTCATGAGAAGACTGGAAATAGAGATTATCAAAGATAAAAGCATCAAAGTTATACCACAGTTAATCACATTTTGGGACAAGCATATTATACTAAGAATGACAGTTGTGCTCTCAAGGAAGTGCTCAAACAAAGGATGGAGACTCAATGTAAAATCAAAAGATTGACCCTTCGCAGAGGGAAGCAGGGATTAACATGTGCTAGAGCTTTTCATTTTTAAAAACAAGA
Organism: Lolium rigidum; assembly: GCF_022539505.1. Classification (NCBI taxonomy): domain Eukaryota; kingdom Viridiplantae; phylum Streptophyta; class Magnoliopsida; order Poales; family Poaceae; genus Lolium; species Lolium rigidum. The sequence goes on along the minus strand of NC_061510.1, from coordinate 71,436,851 downwards.
GTAAAATTATTTTGAGAGGTGTTTATTGTTGTCAACGAATGATAGTGGGTACTCTAACTACCTCGTCAACCAGACTTTCAAGAGCGGCTCCCATGAAGGACGTTATCTCTACCAGCAAGGTAAATCATCCCTCTTCTCTTTTGTTTACACACGTATTTTAGTTTCATTATGGATGACACTCCCCCAACCTTTGCTTACACAAGCCATGGCTAACCGAATCCTCGGGTGCCTTCCATCAATCACATACCATGGAGGAGTGTCTATTTGCAATTTAAGTTGCTTACCGATGAATCGGGGCAAAACATGTGAAGAGAATTATTAATGAAAGTTGATTAATTGGGGTCGGGAACCCCATTGCCGCCTCTTTTTGCAAAATTATTGGATAAGCGGATGTGCCACTAGTCCATTATGAAAGTCTGTCAGGAGTAAATGACAAGATTGAAAGATAAACGCCACATATTTCCTCATGAGCTATAAAACATTGACACAAATTGAGAAGCATTTTGAAGGTTTTAAAGGTAGCACATGAGAATTTACTTGGAATGGTTTGAAATGCCATGCATAGGTATTTATGGTGGACACTCTGGAATAACTTGGTTTTCATGTGTTTGGAAGCACGAGCAGCGTTCCCGCTCGGTACAAGTGAAGGCTACCAATAGGCTGGGAAGCGACAATCAAGAGAGCGATAGAATCGTCATAATCATGCTTGCGACAAAATAAATAAACGGAGGCATAAAAGTGATACAAGAACTGCGAGGTAAAGTAAATCATCGAGGCTTAATTGACATTTGTTCAGTCATATGCATGCGTGAGCATGTGCCAAGTTGATTCAAGAGAATTATTCAGAGGAGGATACCACAATGTCATACCTATCTATGAATAAAACAATGCAAGCAAATATGTATGACATGCTACTCATATTAATAAATTGGAGCTAACCATGAGAGATCATGAACTACTAGACTTTCTTAAATGACATATACCTCACATGAACCAACTAAGCATGCTCACATGGATGAGTATATGTACAAAAATGAAAACAAATAGAGTTCATACCAGCCTCTCACCACAATCGGATTGTCGTATATCGTCATTATTGCCTTTTCACTTGTGTAGCTTGAATAATAGGAAATGAAAACCACGCTCCAGCCACCGAAGACCATTGTACTCATAATGAACTTTACAAAACCAAAGAAGAATAGCAAATATTTTTGGTGTTTTCGAATTGGAGACAAGAACAAAAGGAAACAAGCAAACAAAGCAAAATCTTTTTGGATTTTCTTATAGCAAACCAACGATAGCAAATAAAGCAAAATAAAAGCAAGAAACCAAGATAAACAAAAGGTGAAGAGAAACAACAGAAATATTTTTGGTCCTTTTGTGTTTTAGGAAAGAAACAAAGCAAGAACACGAAAATGAAAACTAAAAGAAACACAGAAAAGCAAGATGGCAGAAATCTGCCAAAACTTGACAGATGATGACGATAATCGATTTTAAAGAAAATCTTACGCTGCTCAGCTTGAAAAGTGTTCAACTAATGAAAGTTAGATAACAATCTGGGGAACATGCAAAAAAATTGGCAGCTCAAAATAACATTCTGGCTGTGCGCACAAATTTTTTTAGTAACAGTCCAGAATCTGTTTTCAAGCAGCACTTCCCCAAATATCATCTTCCTCTCATTAGAAAACCACTCAAAGAAACTAAACAAGTATATACAAGTATCCAGCAACCATAATATGCAAAGAATGAGTGATGCCGGTATACCTCTCCCCAAGCTTAGGCTTTTGGCCTAAGTGGAGATCAATCCCATGGTGCCCATGAAGTAGCACCTCCGTAGTACGACGAAGATGGATCATATTCCGGTATGTCGTTGGAAGAAGCACCCGGATACGTGACGGTGTAGTCGTAGGAGGGCTCGGCGTCCTCGGAGTCATGCTGCTGGTGGAAGCCTTGTATCTCAATTGCTCATCCACCTCCTCCTTAGTGCGCGACCATGGTTTCCTGTCAATACTGAGCAAATCTGGCTGCGGCAAAAGGATTTCCCTCTCTTCCCCGTCAGCAAACAATATTCTATAGACAATATTATCTAAACTAGAGTCGGTTGTAACAAATTGATGACTCTTCATAGCAGCAATATCGAGCCTCATAGGAGTTATTTTTACATCAGTAGGGTCAAGAGGAAGCTCTAAATATGCTAAAACGTGCGAAGCAATAATTCCTCCAAATATAGGCCCCTTGTTAGACAAGCGGCGAGCAACAAGAGCACCAAGATGATAAGGCGTGTCCCCAGTGAGTGCAACAATTAAGAAACCAAGATGATAGCTAGATATGTTACTAGTGTTCTCCCTACCAAGAATGCTAGTACCGATGTAATAAGCAAAATACTTAATGGCGGGGAGTTGAATGTTTCTTATCTTGCCACGCTGAATGGTGCGACAATCATCATTGATGATTCCTCGATAGAGTTCCAACAATTCCTTGGGGTTGTCCTCGATGTTCCTTGCTGTACCTACAGGGGCAATATCCAATGCAGCACAAAAATCTTCCAACTTCATAGTAATAGGTTTACCATAGATCTTGAATGCAACTGTCGGGCGAAAGTGCTTATTGTTGAACTTGAAGCTCTCCGCAAAGATTTTAGTGAGCGTGTAGTATTTCTCACTCTCATCTCCCACATAGGTGGATAAGCCTGCCTTACCGACGAGGGTCAAGAAATCATCAAACAACCCTGCATTACTCAAAAAGTCATAACATGGGAAGGATGCAGCATTAGGGACTCCATTGTCCTCTTCGGGTGCGAAGCTTGGTGCGATGAGATCCTCATTATAGGATTGCTCGAATCGGGTGGATGACCTCGAGGGCCTCCCCGTGCTTGTTGTCTCTCTTTCAAACACTTGTCCAAAGTTACAATTATCCATCTTCCTTTTCTGAAATTTTTCAACAAACATTATAAAATTTGATTTGGTGACATATAATTGAGGGAAACTACCATAGGAACTTGCTAGAGTACTAATCATGCATAAAAACTAGTTTATACCACTTAGAATAAGCATGCAAGCTCACTAAACATGTTACCTACAACAGCAAAATATTCAAGATATACTCCACACTACAAGAAAAG
>NC_061510.1:71328387-71433630 GCF_022539505.1 Lolium rigidum | reverse complement strand
GCCACGCATTGTTTATGCCGACAAGCAGATGAGAGATTTACCTTCGATTATCAGAGATTTCGCGTATTCAGCATCGCTCAGTGAATGCAGAGACTCCAACTTGTGAGAAAGTTTCGCCCTCTGCGGACTCCTCTCAAAGTCTTGAGCCGCCGAGGCGAAGTAGAGTCATATCAGTTTTCGAGCTACCTGAAGAAATGCCGTAGCGGTGCATAATGCTCACATATCTTGCTCAAATGTTTGAAGTGCCGAAGACGCGAGGCTCAAAATCACTATCACAGACGGCGATATCAACATGACTTTGACTTGGTCGCAAGTACTTTATTCAGATCTTGGGAGGAAGTATTCGACCACTACATCGCAGCATTGCTCCCCAAGATTCAATGGACATATCGGAGATAGGTTACTCGTGGTTTTTTTGTGGAAGATGATATGAAGAAGGAATTCCCGATCCTTAGCAATTTAGCCTGCTTAAGATCCTGACGAGATCTTTTTTATGTAGGGGCTATAAATATTAATAAATAAAAGGAGTTCTCAAATCTCAAAATTTAGAACCAAATAAAAACTTTTACACTTATGTGCCATGCATAGCGTTTCCTCATTCCTGTGTTATTGCCATGATGCCCAGTAGTTACTCAATGATATTAAAACTTACTTGATCCTTTTCTGGAAGACACAAAGAAGCACAACTAAAGAAGAAAAGAAAAAGAAAATTGTAAATTGCTCACATATGGTTTATGGCCATTTTTTGAAAATAATTTAAACTAAATAATTTGACTTGTTCCAACGGTTGGTAAATGTTTCTAAACACTTAATAAATACCGCTTGGAATCAAAGGCTCAAATACCGTCTGTAAATTCCAAATTTATTTCCTACATGAAGCACGGTCAGTTCCGCCACTTCTATTCATGATGCCTACTTTTGGAGCCTTCTGCTTTAAGATTTTGCAACCAAACAATCCTTGCTTTTTTGCAATTAATCCAAGACTATCAGTTGAACAACGTCAAGACAATTTCATGAATCTTGCTAGATTCGGTTATGCTCAAGCAAAGTAGGACATCAAATCAGATTTCCAAGATTGCTTTTCACTGAATTTCACAAACCAACCAATTTTACATTACCACATTAGTGTGCCAAACTCCCTGTTTAAATGAACTCCACTGCAAAAAATCAATAAATTCGAAAATTCACATATGCCACGACGTAACACATATTTTGCTGCTAACCCATGCTATTGTTTCGAAAAACTAGCTGTGTTTTTTCCCTAATCTCCATTCTATGTCATTACTAGCACTCCTACCTATTTCTTGCATGATAAAGCTCACAACCAAATGCACGTTCAGACTTGCCATGCCGCGTAGCGACATGCACCTGTTTCATGCCATCCTCTTCCTCCGGGCCAATTTATCATGCATACAACCATACCGCCGTCTCCTCCGCCAGCATTTTCGCTTATCGATTTTAAAGAGAGGCCGCCAGCGACGACGCCTGCCACCCAAGACACGCCAGCCTGCCGGCATGCGCCAGAAAGACGGGCAACCTCGCTGATTTGCAAATAATTTTCTCGCCTTTCGCCGCCAAGAGTTTTTCACACGACACAGAGACGCCAGACACGCCACCGCCGCGGGGAACGCCGTTACACGCTGAGCCTGGCCGCGGGACGCTTAGGTTTTCCGCTTACGCCCGCCTTCACGCCTGCTACCGCTGCCGCGCACCGCAGCGGCTACGCTAATTGCCGCGCCGTCGCCGGGCCATTTCCGCCGGGCCAGACGCCGTTTACGGGACGACTCGGCTCGGGCCGCCGGCTCCGCCTTTCCCCGCTTATAAAGGAGTTTCCTCTCAACCCTTCACATCCTCCTCCACTCCCAATTTTCGGCCATTTTTCACGCCGACATTGTCTCACATAGCCACCCAATTAAAATTATCGAAGTCCCGCGGGAGGGCCGCCGGAGTTACTCGAGAAATACTTAAATTAAAGTCAGCCACGACCACAACATCGCGCCGGGCAACATTTCGCCGGAGCGATCGCCGGCGCTAATAGCCGGCCGAATTCTTCTCGCGGCCGCCGCCAGCAGCTTTCATCTCGTTGCCAACGACATTTCATGCACATGATTCTGCTGATCGTTCGCACTGCGCGCTGCATGTAAACTTGTCATTACGCTTTAATAAGTCGCCGATAGGTGGGAGCTTCCACTGAACACGCCGCGCAGACGCACAAGGTTACTTTCTGGGACCGCCGCCTTCCGCTTTTTTTTCTCGCCGGCAGTGCTCGCTGTTTGAATTGGGGATTAGTTTCAATACAAATTACATCGTTTCCAATTTCAAATTTAAATTGTGAAAGACTATTTCATTTAACTCTTCTGTGAATTTGGTATTGTTGTAAAGCTTGCGAACCAATTTCATCAAGTCTAACTTAATTCATTGTAGAATTAATGCAGCAAAATAACAAGGCATGGCCTACCCAAATCAATTCATTAAAATCAACTCTTAAGTGATTCGTTGATTCTAACTTCCATAAATCATATTTACATATTTCCAATTTCTAGATATAAAACATCACATAGTTACTATACATCATATATTAAAATAATGGCTATATTACGTCCATTTTATTCTCCAAAATATTCTAATAGTACGAGGGGCCCTCCTCATTTGGGCTCCATGGTCCTAAGCAATTAACATGAAGTGTTCACTGCGTATAGCATCTCATAGCGGGTTACCATGACATACACTGTTGCAATAGTAGTATTTAAATGCATGAGGTCTAGCACTCATTTTAAATACTTTCCTAAATAATAGACATGAAGCAAAGCTGACCTGGTCAACATACTCATACTTTATTATTTGAGGAAATTAGTCTTTAAATAAGCATTCAATGAGAGGAAATTATTTCAAAGAACATAAATAATACCCTAGTGATTATTTCTCTTAAAAGAAAAACCAAGTCACATGCGAATAATGCGGCGATGCTAGAATATTTGCAGTGACCATCTGCAAGCTTAGCCTAAGATTTGGTCTATGATTGCATACTGATCGACATAGATATAGTCGGTGAGCACAGATAGGTGAGGTTCATTCTGAAGAAGAAGAAATATAACTTGATCAATACACCACCAAGCAAGCAAGTGTTACCCAGTGCAAAGCTCTCCTAGATAAGGCACCTTACCTAATACTGCCACGATCTCAACTGTTTCACTCCACAAGTTTCGACTTGGCCTATCATACCTACTTGACTACGATTCACTTGCCCAGAGTAGTACAGTTATTTCCAAATTTGGGCCTGAGCATCACAAGCTAATTAGCACCATGACTAGTTGCTAAAACTAAAGCGACTACTTCAGATGGGGGAATCCAGAAATGAAATAAATCTGAAAACCTTGAATGATGAGTCATTTACTGAAAAGATTTTATATGAATGCGACTTGAATGACATGGCGAATCGATAAAATCGATGATTGGTTGATTTTACTATTCCCAATTCTAGTACTTTACAATACTGACTTCATGTGGGCTTTAGCTGGAATTTATGTGTCTTAGTATTTCTCAACAGCTGCCATAGAGGTTATGCCGTAAGCGCCCCCGCTGAAAGTAAATGACGTGAAAAGAGTTGAATATACTATCTAAGCTCTGCCTGCATTAGCAGTTTACATCATCGGAGGCTCAGGCTCATGGTGGTGTGCCTATACTTAGACGTGTGCGTTTGTGCTGCTAATGGTTGATGATCCGCATACGAGTTATGTTATCTCAGGGTTATTCGTGACATGTAATCAAATGTTGTGGCACTGGGGCGTGCAACCTCGTGGTAGAGTGTAACTATTCAATTAGTACATGCTATTCTTTCGCCAATGGACAGCCTGAAAGAGGCCATACTGCCTACACACGTAACTTCTTCCAAAGGTGACTTGTGATTTGAACTGAAAGGGTGACTTTGATCTGAATCATAATATTGTGGGGAATGACACTAATGTTCCCACTTTAGTTAAGTTAGCAATTGAGTCTTTGTTTGATTAAATACTATGAAATAAAATCGTTTATGCAAATAACCTTAGAGCTTGAACATTCACTAAATCTGTTAGTGCTTACACTATATTAGTTTGCGCAGCACTTGAAAAGACGCTGTCTCGCTACTAAATGGCTGCATTCATGAAGAAGAGCAACAAGACTCGCAGTGACTCTGCATGCCAGACGCCTTATTTGTGAGTTTTACTGACAGCTCAAGCGCGCTCGTAGACAGATTTACTTCACATGATCGCTTATTTGTTATGTATTGATATCATATTGTTTTCATATATCGAAGTCAAACAATATAGACGCCGCCATTTCAAATGTTTTTTTCCACCTTTGAGGCCGAGGTGGTCCTAATCGAGGAGGGAATTCCCGCTTAAGGCCGAATGTCAAACTGAATGGATACTTACAGTCGCCCCTCCAAAAAGAAGCAATGCATTTCGCTAGAAAGTCAGTACGTGCCGATTCGGGGGTGCCTTGGGCCTTTGGGCCTCTTAAGAGGAATTGGCGTTTGTCGGTGAGATTCTATTCCGCTTGCAAAGGGTTATTGAAGCTCGAGTCTGGCCAGCACACACGGAGCCGGGCGATGATGCTTGCTCTATCGCGCCTGCTATTAATGGCGTTTTCTCGGAGCAGCATACGTGCCGCCGACACGCCACATTGAAAGCTCGCCCCAGGATACTGTTTTGCTGACCAGAGTTTTACGTTATCGATAATCAGCAGCTTCTCTTACGCCGGAAGCGATAGACAGAGTTTGAACAGTCGATTGATGATAAGCGATTTTTGTTGTCGAAGCGTGCTGGGTGTTTGGCGACCTATCGCGTATGATTGTAATTAATGATTGGCGTCTGCTCTGTTTGAGAACTCATATCACATCAAAAAGAATCGCCTGCCTTACGGCCAAGCGCCTGTCATCAGTGCCTAAAGAGCCGCCCACACAAAAAGGAATTGCATGGGACTACGCCATTGCCACAGCCTCGGCCAGGATAAATTGCCATTCCCTGGAGGTTGTTTACTGCCTGGCTATAATATCAATCTGCCGTCACTCATATCATTTCCAAATCCCAGATCACCATATGGCGTTGAGGGATCTACGCCATGCTCCTGGTCATGATCGATGGCGGGCCGACAGAGTCGTCGGTGAACCTCTATTATGCTGCCTAAGACCAGCTTCACACATGATTTTATCGCGTTACAGTAGCCGCCAGGCCGCCGATGTAGTCACCGAGAGAATGCGTTAATTTCGCCCGTTTAATGTTCGCCATCAAATGGTCTATTTGGTGCTCGTCTTCTTCCAGCTGTAAGAGTTTCAATGTGCGTCAATGCCTTGGTATTAACATGGTCACTATCAGCTGCTCACATCGCTTTTGTCTCGCTTTGTTAGAGGTGATGATGTCGCTTGCACATAGGCGGCCTTAGGCTCAAGAAGGATACCATGCCTAAGGGTCACGATATAGAATGATTTTGATATTATGCGTTCATCTTTGGGAAATCCCACATCGGGATCGCGGATGATCAATCATGAAAGTGCTCTGTGTATGCATCTTAATTTCAGCCGCGCCCGTTTCGCTAGTTCACAAAGGGAGGGGTTAGTGGCGGGATTGTTTCGCCTTTATCTATTCCAGAATTTGCCGTCACTCTACCGGCCGATGATCTTCGATGTCGCTCGATGGCAATCACATCCAAATGTTAAAAATGTGCAGTCGGCCCCCGAACCTTCTTGCCGACTTCACAGCACCTTTAGATAGGCCGATGAGGTCTGCATTTCGATAATCGGCAAGTAAAGAACTCCATGGGCACAATATGAATGGATGAGGACTGCGGAAACTGCAAGACCTATGGTGCTAATTTGTCCGATAACCGCGATCTGAACATTGGTGATGCATTTATTAGGGGCCTGGGCGCTTTGATGGTCCAGTGGGGCGCAGGGATTGACTACGAGTCAGCTTCCGTCGAGCGTGGGGCTAGGTCGATGCACAGCTTCCTCCTGCAGCTGGCAGTTCCGCTCCTATCCCATGAGATCGCCTCTCCGCTCTCAGTTTTCGTTCCGGCTGTGCTAGCGGGGAAGTTGCTTGAATTCCCCGTAGCCTTACATATATGGCACACGCAATTGCATAAGAGAATTCGTGTCGCCAAGTTCGCGTGACAGGAATTTCGTTTCACTACACTTAGCATTACCTCCGTCGAGCGCCGCGATTGCATATCGTTGTTGATGATCGCCGTAAGAAGGTCTGGCCGTGATATCTCAAAGTTGCCGATGATGCTTTCGCAGGTTCGCTGGGCGTAGACAAGGTTTCTCCTCGTTTCATATTTCGCCGCTACTTTCGTCCGCCGAAGAAGCAGTATTGCCAGCATCTGGGATCCTTCGCCTTTCAAATAAGGTCAATGGTTAAAGGCCGCCGAAACAAGGATTCGCGGCAGCTCTCTGGCGAAGGGATTTTCAGCTCCATCCCAAAGCGCTTAGGAAGGTGGAATTTTTCCGCCGGTGAGGAATTCAGATGAGAAGGTTACCGTGGCGCCAAAACAGTCAAAGGAGGCGGAGCCTTAGCTGTGAGTCGCCATTATCGGTGTCTATCCGCACGCGCCATTACAGAGCCCGTTGCGCGGACTACGAGTTTGATTTTCGGCAAAGCTATTAGCCAGGTTAGCGATGAGCATGTCGTCGATCTGATGACAAATTTACGCATTTGTGTATACTTCGCCTATATTTTGGTGTTCGCTGCATATCTTATTGTTATCGCGGGTTTTGCACTCGTTAGTATGGTCTCCAGGGTTGAATTTCAATATGGGTTGGTTACGCTGCTTGATACGCGGGTTGATATCGCTCCGCTAAATCGCAGATAAATGCAAGAAGCTCGATAGTCTACGGATTTCTTTCCTGTAGATAAGGTTAGCCTCCAGTTGGTGAGAGGTTTGTAGAATGTTGTTAGCCTCCTTAAGTGGATAATCTGGTGGGCCGATGTAACTCGTGAGAAGAGGCCAAGATATCCTCATGTACCCCGCAAATACCAATAAAGCAAGAAGTCTCTTGTAAGTCTCAACATTATCTAATAGGGTGATTAAAGTTCGGCTTAAGAGATATAGGGCCGTGCGGTATGAATAAGCATGAGCGTTAGGCACGCGCTGCAGCTAGCGCTAGTTACGGCGGTAGATTACGCGTGAAAGCAACACGAAAGAAACAAAAGAACAAGCAAGAGTAACTCAAAGCAAAGAGCACGCAGCAAAAGAAGTAAACAAGCGTGACTCAAAGAAAGATTCGCATCATATCTTAGATTACACTTTCACTTAGTGGACACCTCCACATTGATCACATAATGTAATAGATAAATGCATACTCTACACTTTTGTTGGATGATGAATACATTATTTAGGATTACACTCAGTCTTCAACGCCGAGTTAATAAGCTCCATTCACAATGCTCATGTTTAAGTACCTTATGCGTAAGATAGATCAACGCTACATAACCAAGTATTCAGCATACATGCACTACCGTCATCTTCATGCATATGTAGGAGGAATAGATCACATCAATATTATCATAGCAAATAGTTAACTCCATAATCTATAAGCAGACATAATCATAAGCATAAACCAAGTAATTAACATGGCGCACAGACGTCATCACCATTACATATGTATGAGAATAAAATCACTTTAATAACATATCGCTAGAGTAGCACATAGATAAGTTGTGATACATAACATGCAGCAATCATAAAGAGATATAATAGCAGTTCACTATGCCATTCAATGAGTAAGTATTCGCGAAATCTAGCCTAGCATATCGCACACGTCACCTACACACCGTGGATCCAGGAGTCTCCTATATCAGGGTAAAACTCACTTGCTGACTAGCATAATGACATCTAGACATAGCATCATCATATGAATCTCAATCATGAGGCAGCTCATGAGATTGTATTGAACACATAGAGGCAGAGATGAAACTACATAGCTAGCCGTAGCTTCGCCGATGGAGACTACTTCTCTCATGGGAGCAAGAACGCGATGAAGATGGCGGAGATGGCAATGGCGGGATGGAGAAGTTTCTCCGGCCACGGTGCCGGACAGATCTCGCCCCTGCATCTTGGCTTCGCGGAGACGGCGGCGCTTCGCAAGCCGGTTTGCCAGTTGCATCGGGTTTTTCGATCCAGCGGCTTTATAGGCGAATAGCGGCGCCAGATAGTCAGGTGTGGCCACCAGATGCTTCGCCGCCGCCGCAATCTAGGGTTTGGTGGTTTCGCGTTCTCCGTCTCTCCTGGCAGCTCGATGCTTCGAGTGAAAATAGAACTCTGGTCGTTGATTTCGCCCGATTCCGGTGAATATTTCGCTACTAGGATTTCTCGAACCAAAAATGTCATAGTCAGAATCGGCACTTCGGCATCTCGTTAATAGGTTAGTTCCGAAAATGCATCAATCATGACATAAAGTGCGCATAAAACATGTAGATAACATCAATAATGTGGCATGGAACACAAGAAATTATCGATACGCTGGAGACGACAGATCCCCAGCTTAGTTCTCGCTTCGCCCCGGCAGTAAAACGATAACAAAGATAACTTCGAGTGACATGCCATCATAAACTTGATCATACTATTTGTAAAGCATATGTAGTGAATGCAATGATCAAAACAATGTGTAATGACATGAGTAAACAAGTGAATCATAAAGCAAAGACTTTCATGAATAGCACTTCAAGACAAGCATCAATAAGTCTTGCATAAGAGTTAACTCATAAAGCAATAATTCAAAGTAAAGGTATTGAAGCAACACAAAAAGAAGATTAAGTTTCAGCTGTTGCTTTCAACTTGTAACATGTATATCTCATGGATAATTGTCAACATAGAGTAATATAACAAGTGCAATATGCAAATATGTAGAATCAATGCACAGCTACACAAGTGTTTGCTTTGAGGTGGAGAGAAATAGGTGAATCGACTTCAACAATGAAAGTAAAAGAATGGTCCTTCATAGAGAAAGCATCGACAGCTATATTTGTGCTAGAGCTTTGATTTTGAAAACATAAGTAGAGTATAAAAATAAAGTTTTGAGAGGTGTATGTTGTTGTCAACGGAATGGTATGGCGCAATTTCTGCCGCATTGCCAGCAACAAGAGTGCTCTCTATCTTATTTTATTTTGGATGGCACTCTTCATCCGTATTCACAGCAACATGATCAACTTCGTAGTCGCTATCAATTCATACCATGAAGGAGTACCTTTTATTTTAGTTTTATTATGATGACATCTCTAACCTTGCTTACATAGCTTATTGGCTAATCAATCTTCTTCGTTCAACAATCACATACCATGGAGGAGTGTCTATTTTTAGCTTACTAGATTTAATGCATTGCCAGTCTTTCTTGCAAATTATTGGATAAGCGATGAAGCCACTAGTCCATTGGTGAAAGTTGCCCAATCAAGATTGAAGAGATAAACACCACATATATTCTCATGAGCTATAAAACATTGACACAAATAAGAGGTAATAAATTTTTGAATCGTTTAAAGTAAGTATTTTATATGGACAGAAATATCATGTAGTAGGTGATGGTGGACACAAATGGCATATGGTTGGCTCAAGTATTGGATGCATGAGAAGTATTCTCTTCGATACAGGTTTAGGCTAGCAAGGTTGTTTGAAGCAAACAATGATGAACTAGTACAAAGAAAACTCACATAAAGACATATTACAAGTATTATAAGATTATACATCGCTTTCTTGTTGTTCAAACATCTTACTAGAAATTATCTAGACCTTAGAGAGACATATGCAAACTACTTTTAGCATGCTCTATGTATTCTCACTAATAGGTGCAGTATATGATGCAAGAGCTTAAATATGAGCACAACAATTGCCAAGTATCACATTACCTAAGACATTATATAGCAATTATTACATGTATCATTTTCCAATTCCTAACTATATACTAATTTAACGAAGGAATCTCGCCATGAATATTATGAGCTAAGAACACATGTGTTCATATGCAATCCAATCTTCCTCCCACACAAGCATGATGTAACTAATTTATTCAAACACAAACAAAATAGAAACAAACAAACAGACGCTTCCAAGCAAAAGTACTATAAGATGTGATGGAATAAAATATAGTTTCGTAGAGGAGGAACCTCGAGTAATGTTGTCGATGAAGAAGGGATGCCTGGGCATCCCTGCTTAGACGCTTGAGTCTCGATATATGCAGCGAACCATCGGGCATCCCCAGCTTAGCTTTCACTTCCTGATCATAGTATATCATCCTCCTCTCTGACCCTGAAAATTTCCACACCAAACTCAGAACAACCATTGTGAGGGTTAGTGACAATATACTACAGGTGACATCAATCAGTTTACCACTTCTGACATTGCATAAGTTACTGACATCACGGATCAAAGAAATTCATCTAACATAGCAAAAGAGGGCAATGCAAATAAAAGGCAGTAATCTGTCAAAATAGTAACATCCGAAAGATGGATTTTATTAGCCACCAGACTTGCTCAAATGAAAATGCCAAATTGAATGAGTTCGCATATATCTGAGATCATGCACGCAATCTGGCATAATTTTCTGAGCTTCCTGCAGTGCAGCGCTCAGATTCGCGACAAGCAAAGAAATTGGAACTGCGCTAGTAATCCAAATCTAGTACTTACTTTCTATCAAAGACTTTACTTGGCAATAACAAAACATCAAAACTAAGATAAGGAGAGGTTGCTACAGTAGTAAACAACTTCCAAGACACAAATATAAAACAAAGTACCGTAGCAAAATAACACATGGGTTATCTCCCAAGAAGTTTTCTTATAGCCATTAAGATGTCAAAGAGTCTTAATGATGCACTCAAGCAAGAAATAGTATGCTGAAGCAAAAGAGTAGTATCAAGAGGCAAATTCAAAATATATTTAAGTCTAACATGCTTCCTATGCATAGAATCTTGTAAATAAACAGTTCATGAAGCAGCTAGCAACAGCATAGGAAGATGACGTAAAGCTCAGTAAAATTTTCAAGATCATGAGAGTATTTTAGTAACATGAAACTTCTACAACCATATTTTCCTCTCATAATAACTTTCAGTAGCACATGAGCAAACTCAACAATATAACTATCACATGAAACATCTTGTCATGAGTCTCATGCATATAAATTATTACTTTCCACATATATAGCATAATTTTATTAGTTGTAGTGGGAGCAAATTCAACAAAGTAGCTATCATTATTATTTCAATAAGTGTGGGGAGGCATAGTAATCACAATCAAAATTTACCTCCATATAGGTGGAAGCACTAAGATCAATCATCATTGATCATCGAAATAGGGAGGCAAAGTATTATCAAAGAAAATTTTCTCTCAATGCTTCGGGGACTAAAATATCAAAAGCCCAGCTAATCCTCAAGCTTGTAGAACTTTCTATCATTGTCGAATAATGGTAATAAAGTCGCTCATACTAATATTATCACGCCAAAGATGTAAAGATTTCATAGGTTTTTTTTAATTTTCGAGATCAACATACCCATGTTTTAAATCGTGAAATAGAATAGAAAGCCATCGCCTGTCCATTATGCCAACTAGTGTAAACAAGAAAACACAATAAGATGTAATTGCAAGATCTAAAGTGAAATAGCTTGAGCACACATTGATAATTACGCTTGGAAATATTTCTTTACTCGAGACCGTGAGTATGAGAGTTTTACTCTTTTTCTTTCTCGCATCTTAGCTTTCAAAGTGCTTATACTGACGGAGTTTCTATTTTTGCAGACTGAAGGTTAAATTTCTCCAAGAGTGAGTAGCTTGTAGAATAGCCAGCCAGTTTCTTTAAGTGGATAGCCTAACTCGTAGAAGAGGTCAAAGATATCCTCTCCATGTAACTCATAAAGTTTGCAGTCTCTCGTAGTCCTACCACACCTAATAGGCGTAGAAAAAAAGTATCTAAATTTATTAAGAGATAGTGAAATACAAAATATGAATAGGCATGAGCAGTATAACGTCTGTAAAGTGCTTGGCGTGTAGTTGATGGGCGGTGGTGATTATAAAGAAGAGGCAACTAAAGAAGCAAGAAACAAGCGAGTCAGCAGAATCCCAAAGAGTGACCCAGCAGAATAGTAGTAAACAAAGCAAGTAGTAACTCAGCAAGATTAAAGAACAAAGGCCTAGGGATTGCTGAATTTCATCTAGTGGATCACTCCAATATTGATCACATAACGGAACAGAGGTAAATGCATACTTCTACACTTTTGTTGATGATGAACACATTGGGCGTAGGGATTACACGGACCCTTTCGATCGCCGAGCTAACAAGCTCCACCAATAGTGCTCATGTTTAAGTAAACCTTTTTAGTGTAAGATAGATCAACCGTACTAAACCAAGTACTAGCATAAAGGCGCACACTGCCACCTTCATGCATATGTAGGATGGATCACATCAATATTATCATAGCAATAGTTAACTCCATAATCTACAAGAGATCATGATCATAGCATAAACCAAGTACTAACATCGGTGCACGATCGTCAATTTTGCACATGCAAATGAGGAATAAAACTACTTTAATAACACATTGCTAGAGTAGCACATAGATAAACCAGATACAACATGCCTAATCTTAAATATATAGCCACTCATGCCATCACTATAGCATCGGACTAGCCTAAGAGTATCCACACGCGCACATCGTCACTAGAGCTCTATATCACATAGTAAAACTCCATTTCTGACTAGCATAATGACATCTAGATTACGTTATCATCATTAGTAATCTTCACCATGCAAGGCAGCTCTATCATGATTATTGCATTGAAGCTACATAGAGAGAGATGAAATCATTATAGTTACGTTATGTTTCTCGCCTCGATGGAGAATCCACTTTCCCCATGGGAGCAAGACGGCGGACTGAAGATGGCGGTGGAGATGGCAGCGGCCGATGGAGAGCCACACTTCGCCAGGGTGCCGTGAATGGGCAGAGCCCCGTCTGGCTTCGCGGGGAGGGCGGCGGGGCCCGGGGCAGCTTCTGGGTTTTGTTAGCCGGGGCTTTCTGATCCGTGGGTTTTATATAGGCTAAGGAGGCGGCGCAGCAGGGCCGCGCCACACAGGCGGCGCGGCCCGTTCGCGCTTGTGCCTAGGTTTGGTGGCCTCGCGTCTTCTCCGCTTTTTTCCTCGGGGCAGCTCGATGCCCGATGAAAATGGGAACTTTGGCGTTGATTTTTTCCGATTCCTAACATTTTCGCTAGATTTTCACCAAAATGTTCAGTAACAGACCGGTACTTCGGCATCTTGTTAATAGGTTAGTTCTGCAAAATGCACGAATATGACATAAAGTGCATAAAACATGTAGATAACATCAATAATGTGGCATGGAACACAAGAGTTCATTATCGATACGCTGGAGACGTGATCAAGCTTTCTCAAGAAGAAACTGTTTAATCAACAAGAGTTGAGAGCATGTCTTGAAGGTTGATGGCGGTGGGATAGTAGTGCGGCGCACATCAGTAGATTTCGCGCTAACGCGGGAACTCGAGCTAGCACTGTGCAAAGTACTTATGCCCAACGGTCAACAGGAGGTTGTCAATCCGCCGGGCTTGCCGTATCAGAGGATTAACTGCATTGTGTGGAAGACGCATTGTTTGCAGAGAAAATAAGTAGAGTATCAAGTATTGGCAAAAGCGATTTGCATTTCAAAGACCGAAGAACGGACTGGTCCATGGCGGCCACAGAGGTGTCTCTCCTATAAGATAAAGCATGTTGGGCGAACAAATTAAGGGCCGGGCAATTGACAAATAGAGAGGGCATAACAAATAGCACATACATGGCATGATAAGTATAGTGAGATTTAACAAGTACAATTCTAAGTAAAGTACATGGACCGCTTGCATTCCAACCGCATCTATGCCTAAAAAAGTCCACCTTCAGGTTATCGTCCGAATCCCCTTTCCAAGATATTGAAGTTGCAAGCAACAGACAATTAGTCATTAAGGTGCAGTGATGTAATCAACAACTACATCCTCGACATATGCGCCAATGTTTTGAGTCCCTAAAGGGTCAAATATCATACTCTTAGAACTTTTCTGTTATCGTCCTAAAAAAATAATGTGTGCATGAATCCCACTAATGGCATAAATACCCTCTTGAGTTAGCATAAAACTTGGCTGTATTCTACTAGTACCCGGGAGAGCATGCAAGATCATAAAACAATACATATGTAATAATTTGATAATTAATATACGCATACGGTATTCCTACTCCAGCCGGGACTTACAAACACATAATAACATAGAGTATTGGCAGCATAGATGATCTTGACCGGCGTTAGGTGCACCACAAGATCCAACAACGAAGCTAACAATGAGGAGAAGACAGCACTATCTAGCCATCGCTATGGACCCATAGTCCAGGGGTGAACTATCACTATCACTCCGCATGGCGGGTGTAGAGTCTCTCCGGAGATGAATCCCTCCGGCAGTGGTGCCGAGGAGATCTCTGTACCCCTGATGGATCGCCGGCGGGCGTGCGTCTCGCAGTTTTCCGCATCGCGGGCTTTCGATCAGGCTTCTACGGGAGGCGGCTTAAGTAGGCGTGAAGGCGCGAGGGGTCGACGAGGGGCTCCACACAGAGCGGCGCGTGCCTCTGGGCCGCGCCGCCAGGTGTCGCCACCTCGCGGGCTCCCACTTCGCATGCTCTCGGCCTCTCGGAGGCTCCGCGGGCAAAATAGGCCCCGGGTCTTACTTCGCTCCACTCGGTGAATATTTGCATATTAGATTTTCTAAATCAAAACAGCAGGAAAATGTGCAACCGCACTCGCAAGATCTTGTTAACAGGTTGTCCGTAAAATGCACGAATATGACATAAAGTGCATAAACATGTAGGTATCATCAATAATATGGCATAGGAACATATAAGAAATTATCGATCATTTGGCCGCAGACGACGCATCCCAGCTTTAGTTTCGCCCGCCCCGAGCAGTAAAATCGATAACAAAGATACTCGGGCGACATGCCATCATACCTGATCATACTATTTGTAAACATACGTAGTGAATGCTGCTTATCAAAACAATGGTAATGACATGAGTAAACAAGTGAATAAAGTACTTTCATGAATAGTATTAAGATAAGCATCAATAGTCTTGCATAAGAGTTAATTACAGCAATAACCGCAGTAAAGGCATTGGTGCAAATCACAAACTTAATCTTCCTTTGTGTTGTTTCAATACCTTTACTTTGATTTATTGCTTTATGAGTTAACTCTTATGCAAGACTTATTGATGCTTGTCTTGAAGTACTATTCATGAAAAGTCTTTGCTTTATGATTCACTTGTTTACTCATGTCATTACCATTGTTTTGATCGCTGCATCCACTACATATGTTTACAAATAGTATGATCAAGGTTATGATGGCATATCACTTCGAAATTATCTTTGTTATCGTTTTACTCGCTCGGGACGAGCGTAACTAAGCTTGGGGATGCTTGATACGTCTCCGACGTATCGATAATTTCTTATGTTCTATGCCATATTATTGATGATACCTACATATTTTATGCACACTTTATGTCATATTCGTGCATTTTCTCGGAACTAA
This sequence comes from Lolium rigidum, assembly GCF_022539505.1. Classification (NCBI taxonomy): domain Eukaryota; kingdom Viridiplantae; phylum Streptophyta; class Magnoliopsida; order Poales; family Poaceae; genus Lolium; species Lolium rigidum. The sequence continues at coordinate 71,418,056 of NC_061510.1, read as the reverse complement.
CCTATTAACAAGATGCCGAAGTGCCGCTTGCTATTTTCTCGCTGTTTTTGGTTTCGTAAATCCTAGTAACGAAATATTCTCGGAATTGGACGAAACAAAGACCCGAGGGCCTATTTCGCCACGAACCTTCCGTAAGACCGAAGAGCATACGAAGTGGGGCCACGAGGTGGCCAAACCACAAGGCGGCGCGGCCAAGGGGGGCCCGCGCCGCCCGTGGTGTGGGCCCCTCGTCAGCCCCCGACTCGCCCTTCCGCCTACTTAAAGCCTCCGTCGCGAAACCCCCGATGCGAAAAACCACGATACGGAAAACCTTACCGAGACGCGCCGCCGCCGATCCCATCTCGGGGGATTCTGGAGATCTCCTCCGCACCCTGCCGGAGAGGGGATTCATCTCCCGGAGGACTCTACACCGCCATGGTCGCCTCCGGAGTGATGAGTGAGTAGTTCACCCCCGGACTATGGGTCCATAGCAGTAGCTAGATGGTTGTCTTCTCCTCATTGTGCTTCATTGTTGGATCTTGTGAGCTGCCTAACATGATCAAGATCATCTATCCGTAATACTCTATGTTGTGTTTGTCGGGATCCGATGGATAGAGAATACCATGTTATGTTAATTATCAAATTATTACATATGTGTTGTTTATGATCTTGCATGCTCTCCGTTACTAGTAGAGGCTCGGCCAAGTTTTTGCTCTTAACTCCAAGAGGGAGTATTTATGCTCGATAGTGGGTTCATGCCCGCATTGACACTCGGGACGATGACGTAAAGTTCTAAGGTTGTGATGTGTCGTTGCCACTAGGGATAAAACATTGGCGCTATGTCCGAGGATGTAGTTGTTGATTACATTACGCACCATACTTAATGCAATTGTCTCGTTGCTTTTCAACTTAATACTCGGAAGGGGTTCGGACGATAACCCGAAGGTGGACTTTTTAGGCATAGATGCAGCTTGGATGGCGGTCTATGTACTTTGTCGTAATGCCCAATTAAATCTCACTATACTTATCATGCCATGTATGTGCATTGTTATGCTCTCTCTATTTGTCAATTGCCCGACCGTAATTTGTTCACCCAACATGCTTTTATCTTATGGGAGAGACACCTCTAGTGAACTCGTGGACCCCGGTCCATTCTTTTAATACCGAAATACAAATCTGCTGCAATACTTGTTTTACTCGTTTTCTCTGCAAACAATCATCTTCCACACAATTCGGTTAATCCTTTGTTACAGCAAGCCGGTGAGATTGACAACCTCACTGTTTCGTTGGGGCAAAGTACTTTGGTTGTGTTGTGCAGGTTCCACGTTGGCGCCGAAATCTCTGGTGTTGCGCCGCACTACATCCCACCGCCATCAACCTTCAACGTGCTTCTTGACTCCTACTGGTTCGATTAAACCTTGGTTTCTTACTGAGGGAAACTGATACGTCTCCAACGTATCGATAATTTCTTGTGTTCCATGCCACATTATTGATGTTATCTACATGTTTTATGCACACTTTATGTCATATTCGTGCATTTTCTGGAACTAACCTATTAACAAGATGCCGAAGTGCCAGCTCCTGTTTTCTCGCTGTTTTTGGTTTCAGAAATCCTAGTAACGAAATATTCTCGGAATCGGACGAAATCAACGCCAAAGTTCCTATTTTCATCGGAAGCATCCGGAACACCCGGGAAGGACCGCGAGGGGGCCACAGGGCCACCAAACCCTAGGCTGGCGCGGCCGCGAGGGGGGCCGCGCCGCCCTATGGTGTGGCCCCCCGTCGGCCCTCCCGCGCCGCCTCTTCGCCTATATAAAGCCCCTGGATCAGAAAACCCGATACCAATTGACGAAACCCACGTAAACCCGCCAGAGCCGCCGCCATCGCGAAGCCAAGATCTGGGGGACAGGATCTCTGTTCCGGCACCCTGCCGGAGCGGGGAAGTGCCCCCGGAAGGCTTCTCCATCGACACCGCTGCCATCTCCACCGCCATCTTCATCACCGATGCTGCTCCCATGAGGAGGGAGTAGTTCTCCATCGAGGCTCGGGGCTGTACCGGTAGCTATGTGGTTCATCTCTCTCCTATGTAGTTCAATACAATAATCTCATGAGCTGCCCTACATGATTGAGATTCATATGATGATGCTTGTAATCTAGATGTCATTATGCTAGTCAAGTGGGTTTTACTTATGTGATCTCCGGAGACTCCTCGTCCCACGTGTGTAAAGGTGACAAGTGTGTGCACCGTGTGGGTCTCTTAGGCTAGATTTCACAGAATACTTACTCATTGAATGGCATAGTGAGGTGCTTATTTATATCTCTTTAAGATTGCAGCATGTTGTATCACAATTTATCTATGTGCTACTCTAGCAATGTGTTATTAAAGTAGTTTTATTCCTCCCGCATGTGTGCAAAGGTGACATGGCGTGCACCGTGTTAGTACTTGGTTTATGCTATGATCATGATCTCTTGTAGATTATGGAGTTAACTATTGCTATGATAATATTGATGTGATCTATTCCTCCTACATATGCATGAAGGTGACAAGTGTGCATGCTATGCTAGTACTTGGTTTAGTAGCGTTGATCTATCTTACACTAAAGGTTACTTAAACATGAGCATTATTGTGGAGCTTGTTAACTCCGGCATTGAGGGTTCGTGTAATCCTACGCAATGTGTTCATCATCCAACAAAAGTGTAGAGTATGCATTTATCTATTCCGTTATGTGATCAATGTTGAGAGTGTCCACTAGTGAAAGTGTAATCCCTAGGCCTTGTTCCTGAATACCGCTGAGTTACTACTGCTTGTTTACTACTGCTGCGTTACTACCGCTGAGTTACTACTCGCTTGTTTCATCGTTTCATTGCGTTACTCTGCCGCAATACCACCACCATCAACTACACGCCAAGCACTTTTTCGGCACCGTTGCTACTGCTCATACTTATTCATACCACCTCGTATTTCACTATCTCTTCGCCGAACTAGTGCACCTATTAGGTGTGTTGGGGACACAAGAGACTTCTTGCTTTGTGGTTGCAGGGTTGCATGAGAGGGATATCTTTGACCTCTTCCTCCCCGAGTTCGATAAACCTTGGGTATCCACTTAAGGGAAACTTGCTCGCTGTTCTACAAACCTCTCCTCTTGGAGGCCCAACACTGTCTACAAGAATAGAAGCTCCCGTAGACATCAAGCACTTTTCCGGCGCCGTTGCCGGGGAGGAAAGGTAAAAGGCTCTCATACTACGGTCTCGGGTAAAGTATTTTTCTCGGCGCCGTTGTGTGTGTGCTCAAAGCTATTTCCTTTAGATCCTGCAATTGCATCTTGTTGTTTCTTGTTTACACTAGTTTGGCATAATGTACAAGAGTGAGCTTCTTATTCTATTTCCTGATTTAAAACATGGATTGTTTGATGCGAAAATTAAAAAACCTATGAAATCTTCTTTGCATGCTGGTAGTAATATTAGTATGAACGCTTTGAACACCATTGTTGACAATAATATAGAAAGTTCTAAGCTTGGGGAAGCTGGTTTGCATGATATTTTTAGTCCCCCAAGCATTGAGGAGAAAATTTTCTTTGATGATACTTTGCCTCCTATTTATGATGATTATAATGATAGTGGTCTCTTGGTGCCACCTACTATGGAGAGTAAATTTTGTTGTGATTATACTATGCCTCCTACACTTGATGAGAATAATAATGATAGCTACTTTGTTGAATTTGCTCCCACTACAACTAATAAAATTGATTATGCTTATGTTGGGAGTAGTAATAATTTTATGCATGAGACTCATGATAAGAATGTTTCATTTGATAGTTATATTGTTGAGTTTTCTCATGATGCTACTGAAAGTTATTATGAGAGAGGAAAATATGGTTGTAGAAATTTTCATGTTACTAAAATGCCTCTCTATGTGCTGAAATTTTTGATGCTACACTTGTTTTATCTTCCTATGCTTGTTACTTTGCTCTTCATGAACTTGTTTATTTACAAGATTCCTATGCATAGGAAGCATGTTAGACTTAAATGTGTTTTGAATTTGCCTCTTGATGCTCTCTTTTGCTTCACATACTATTTCTTGCGAGTGCATCATTAAAACTGCTGAGCCCATCTTAATGGCTAAAAAGAAAGAACTTCTTGGGAGATAACCCATGTGTTATTTTGCTACAGTACTTTGTTTTATATTTGTGTCTTGGAAGTTGTTTACTACTGTAGCAACCTCTCCTTATCTTAGTTTTGTGTTTTGTTGTGCCAAGTAAAGTCTTTGATAGAAAAGTAAGTACTAGATTTGGATTACTGCGCAGTTCCAGATTTCTTTGCTGTCACGAATCTGAGCCCACTGCCCTGCAGGAAGCTCAGAAAATTATGCCAATTTACGTGCATGATCCTCAGATATGTACGCAACTTTCATTCAATTTGAGCATTTTCATTTGAGCAAGTCTGGTGGCCTAATAAAATCCATCTTTACGGACTGTTCTGTTTTGACAGATTCTGCCTTTTATTTCGCATTGCCTCTTTTGCTATGTTGGATGAATTTCTTTGATCCATTGATGTCCAGTAGCTTTATGCAATGTCCAGAAGTGTTAAGAATGATTGTGTCACCTCTGAACATGTGAATTTTTATTGTCCACTAACCCTCTAATGAGTTGTTTCGAGTTTGGTGTGGAGGAAGTTTTCAAGGGTCAAGAGAGGAGGATGATATACTATGATCAAGGAGAGTGAAAGCTCTAAGCTTGGGGATGCACCCGGTGGTTCACCCCTTCATATATCAAGAAGACTCAAGCGTCTAAGCTTGGGGATGCCCAAGGCATCCCCTTCTTCATCGACAACATTATCAGGTTCCTCCCCTGAAACTATATTTTTATTCCATCACATCTTATGTGCTTTTTCTTGGAGCGTCTGTTTGTTTGCTTTTGTTTTTGTTTGTGTTTGAATAAATTGGATTACATCATGCTTGTGTGGGAGAGAGACACGCTCCGCTGGTTCGTATGAACACATGTGTTCTTAGCTCATAATATTCATGGCGAAGGTTGAAGCTGTCGTTAATTGTTATATGGTTGGAATTGGAAAATGATACATGTAGTAATTGCTATAAATGTCTTGGGTAATGTGATACTTGGCAATTGTTGTGCTCATGTTTAAGCTCTTGCATCATATACTTTGCACCTATTAGTGAAGAATACATAGAGCATGCTAAAATTTGGTTTGCATAATTGGTCTCTCTAAAGTCTAGATAATTTCTAGTAAGGTGTTTGAACAACAAGGAAGACGATGTATAGTCTTATAATACTTGTAATATGTCTTTTATGTGAGTTTTGTTGTACTAGTTCATCCTTGTGTTTGCCTCAAACAACCTTGCTAGCCTAAACCTTGTATCGAGAGGGAATACTTCTCATGCATCCAAATACTTGAGCCAACCACTATGCCATTTGTGTCCACCATACCTACCTACTACATGGTATTTCTCCGCCATTCCAAAGTAAATTGCTTGAGTGCTACCTTTAAACAATTCAAAATTTATCACCTCTGATTTGTGTCAATGTTTTATAGCTCATGAGGAAGTATGTGGTGTTTATCTTTCAATCTTGTTGGGCAACTTTCACCAATGGACTAGTGGCTTCATCCGCTTATCCAATAATTTTGCAAAAAGAGCTGGCAATGGGATTCCCAGTCCCAAATTAATTAACAAAAATAGACACTCCTCCATGGTATGTGATTGTTGGACGGCACCCGAAGGATTCGGTTAGCCATGGCTTGTGTAAGCAAAGGTTGGGAGGAGTGTCATCATAATAAAACTAAAATAAAAAGGTACTCCTTCATGGTATGAGATTGTTGGCAGGCACCCGAGGATTCGGTTAGCCATGGTTTGTGAAAGAAAGGTTGGAAGGAGTGCCATCCAAAAATAAAATAAAATGGGAGCCGCTCTTTGAAGGTTTGTCCGGCAAGGGGGTTAGAGTACCCGCTACCATTCGTTGACAACAACATACACCTCTCAAAACTTTATTTTTATGCTCTCTTTATGTTTTCAAAATCAAAGCTCTAGCACAAATATAGCAATCGATGCTTTTCCTCTATGAGGACCATTCTTTTACTTTTATTGTTGAGTCAGTTCACCTATTTCTCTCCACCTCAAGAAGCAAACACTTGTGTGAACTGTGCATTGATTCTTACATATTTGCATATTGCATTTGTTATATTGCTTTGCATTGACAATTATCCATGAGATATACATGTTATAAGTTGAAAGCAACCGCTGAAACTTCATCTTCCTTTGTGTTGCTTCAATGCCTTTACTTTGAATTATTGCTTTATGAGTTAACTCTTATGCAAGACTTATTGATGCTTGTCTTGAAGTGCTATTCATGAAATGTCTTTGCTTTATGATTCACTTGTTTACTCATGTCATACACATTGTTTTGATCGCTGCATTCACTACATATGCTTGTACAAATAGTATGATCAAGTTTATGATGGCATGTCACTCCGGAAATTATCCTTGTTATCGTTTTACCTCGCTCGGGACGAGCAGAACTAAGCTTGGGGATGCCGATACGTCTCCAACGTATCGATAATTTCTTGTGTTCCATGCCACATTATTGATGTTATCTACATGTTTTATGCACACTTTATGTCATATTCGTGCATTTTCCGGAACTAACCTATTAACAAGATGCCGAAGTGCCGGCTCTCGTTTTCTCGCTGTTTTTGGTTTCGAAATCCTAGTAACGAAATATTCTCGGAATCGGACGAAATCAACGCCAAAGTTCCTATTTTCATCGGAAGCATCCAGTAACACCCGGAAGGACCGGAGGGGGCCACAGGGCCACCAAACCCTAGGCTGGCGCGGCCGAGAGGGGCCGCGCCGCCCTATGGTGTGGCCCCCTGTCAGCCCTCCTGCGCCGCCTCTTCGCCTATATAAAGCCCCTGGATCAGAAAACCCGATACCAATTGACGAAACCCACGTAAACCTGCCGGAGCCGCCGCCATCGCGAAGCCAAGATCCGGGGACAGGATCTCTGTTCCGGCACCCTGCCGGAGCGGGGAAGTGCCCCCGGAAGGCTTCTCCATCGACACCGCTGCCATCTCCACCGCCATCTTCATCACCGATGCTGCTCCCATGAGGAGGGAGTAGTTCTCCATCGAGGCTCGGGGCTGTACCGGTAGCTATGTGGTTCATCTCTCTCCTATGTAGTTCAATACAATAATCTCATGAGCTGCCCTACATGATTGAGATTCATATGATGATGCTTGTAATCTAGATGTCATTATGCTAGTCAAGTGGGTTTTACTTATGTGATCTCCGGAGACTCCTCGTCCCACGTGTGTAAAGGTGACAGTGTGTGCACCGTGTGGGTCTCTTAGGCTAGATTTCACAGAATACTTACTCATTGAATGGCATAGTGAGGTGCTTATTTATATCTCTTTAAGATTGCAGCATGTTGTATCACAATTTATCTATGTGCTACTCTAGCAATGTGTTATTAAAGTAGTTTTATTCCTCCTGCATGTGTGCAAAGGTGACAGATGCGTGCACCGTGTTAGTACTTGGTTTATGCTATGATCATGATCTCTTGTAGATTATGGAGTTAACTATTGCTATGATAATATTGATGTGATCTATTCCTCCTACATATGCATGAAGGTGACAAGTGTGCATGCTATGCTAGTACTTGGTTTAGTAGCGTTGATCTATCTTACACTAAAGGTTACTTAAACATGAGCATTATTGTGGAGCTTGTTAACTCCGGCATTGAGGGTTCGTGTAATCCTACGCAATGTGTTCATCATCCAACAAAAGTGTAGAGTATGCATTTATCTATTCTGTTATGTGATCAATGTTGAGAGTGTCCACTAGTGAAAGTGTAATCCCTAGGCCTTGTTCCCGAATACCGCTGAGTTACTACCGCTTGTTTACTACCGCTGCGTTACTACTCGCTGAGTTACTACTCGCTTGTTTACTCGTTTTACCGTGTTACTACCGCCGCAATACCACCACCATCAACTACACGCCAAGCACTTTTCTGGCACCGTTGCTACCGCTCATACTTATTCATACCACCTGTATTTCACTATCTCTTCGCCGAACTAGTGCACCTATTAGGTGTGTTGGGGACACAAGAGACTTCTTGCTTTGTGGTTGCAGGGTTGCATGAGAGGGATATCTTTGACCTCTTCCTCCCTGAGTTCGATAAACCTTGGGTATCCACTTAAGGGAAACTTGCTGCTGTTCTACAAACCTCTCCTCTTGGAGGCCCAACACTGTCTACAAGAATAGAAGCTCCCGTAGACATCAGAAACTTGCCGCTGTGCGCATCACACCTTCCTCTTGGGGTTCCCAACGGACGTGTCAACTACACGCATCAAGCTAGCGTAGCCAACCCATATTACAAATTCAACCCTGGAGACCATACTAACACTGAAATTACTAGAGCCACAGTAACAATAAAAGATATGCAACGAAACACCAAAATATAGGCCAAAGTGCCCTCGTAAAAGCATAGGAACACTAATCATCAAGATCAGACTGCTTGACATGCTCATCACTTGGCTCTGCTGTAAGCTTTGCCACCGTCAAATCTTCATGGTCCATCTGCAATAGATCACCAATGTGCTGCATTACAGGGATAGACACCATTGCTGCTGACTCAGAATTAGAGCTCCCAGCCTCCTTTTCAGTTGTGCCTGACGCCACAGGTGACCTTCTCATCTAATTCCTCACAGCAGAAGAAGGTTCCACCTTCCTAGAACGCTTTTTAGGTTGAGGCTGAAAATCCTTCATAGGAGCTGCCCTGAGTCCCTTGTTTGCTGACACGCTTCGAGTGACACGCTGAAGCGAAGGATCCAGATGCACTGTCTGCTTCTTTCGACGGACAGGAATTTTGACAGCAGGTGTCGAGCATGGAGAACCAGGGGAGAGCATTGAATCTTGCACAGAAGCAGAAGACACCTGCAAAAGCATCATCAACAGCCTGAACCATATCACAGCAAACACTCTTCTGACGATCATCAACAGCAATATGCAATGCAGCATCGACTGGGGTAATGCTAAGTGTAGTGAAACAGAAATTCTCATCAACCACCCTTGGCTTGACTGACACCACAATTCTCTTATCTGTTGCATTGCCATATATGTAAGAGCTCTGAAATTCAAAAGCAACTTCCCACTTGCGCTTCAGACAACTGAACGGAGACGATCTCATAGAGATGGGAATGGACTTCGAAAACAGCTCTGGGAGGAAACTGTGCATCAGCCTAGCCCACATCAGTGGAGGCGGTAAAATTGGTCCAATCTCCACACGCCCCACCTGGATAACATCAAAAACGCCAGGCCCATGTGCATCATCACCAATGTTCACTGAATCACTAGAGTTATCAGACAAATTTAGCACCATAGATTGCTGGTTTTCCATGCCCAGATCCTCCATCCCATTCATATTGTCCTACATGGGTTACTGCACAGGTGCATCAGGAAGCTCCTGAACCTCATCCCAACCTATCTCCGGGTACTGTGGCGGCACAAAGAGGTTCAGATTCGGCTGCAGATTCCCTAGCATTGGATGCGGATTGCCATCAGGCGGCATCGGATCCTCATCAGCAGGTAGCTGTTCGGCAAATTCTGCAGATAAGATAAAAACAGGCGCAATCCACGTCTCCTTAACCCCTCCAACTGTCGAGAACTTGCCGAAAACAACATCTCGAGGCACCAGAGCTGGAGAATTAAAGGATGCATACACAAGAATCCTTTCCTTGATTGGATCATCACGATTCCAGTAGTGGAATTTCCCAAAGGTGGACACCGCAAAAGAGATATCAAAATCGTTCCTATAGTCAGGCGGTGTACCCAAGAACATGAGCCATCCCTTGCGAAAACCTAGAGCCGCCCTATGATTCTGCGACGCATCATCACCTCTAACAAAACGGACAAAGCGATTGAGCAGCTGATAGTGACCATGTTGTACCAAGGCATTGACCGCATTGGGGCTACTGAGCTGGAAGAGACCAGCACCAAATAGACTCGGCTGATTATCCAGAACATTGCGCTTCAGAGGGCCAAGGAGGAAATTAAGCACCTGTTCTCTCCAGAAGACTACATCGACCGGCGGCGGCACTGGCTCAACAATGGCAATGCATAAATCATGGTGGTAAGGAAGCGGATCTTGAGCAGCATAATAGAAGGTTCTCGGCAATCTCGTCGGCCCACCATCGATCACTTGATGACCCCAGGGCAGCCATGGCGTAGGATCCACCTCAAACGCCACCATAGAGGACGACGAATCTAGGTTTGGAGTAGTACTAGGTGACGGCAAGTTCAGAGTATTACTAGCAGACGGCAAAACGACAACCTCCAGGGGAATAAGCGAATTTATCCTGTCGGACGAAGCCGAAACGGAAGTAGTAGTCCCATACAATTCCCCTTTTGGTAATGGGCCTGGCTTCTTGGGCACCCATTGTTGGGCCTTGGCTTGCATTAAGAGCTTGAAGCAGTTCTTTTTAATATGTCCATAACTATAACAAGCCCGACACCGAATATCATTAGTACAATCCTTCTGCAGGTGGGTCATGCTTAAACACCTACCACACTTCCAGACCTTAAAAGTCATATCATCAATCATTTGTTCAAACTCCTCATCCTGTAACTTCTCAGCATGTGCAAGAGGCTGCTGATTATCAGGCTGCCGTAAAACTGGATTAACAGAAACCCCATTATCTGGGACAGAAACCTGTGTGACGTCAGCAGCACAAACATCCTGCTCAGAAACACCATTAGCCAACGAGCCACCAGTAGAGCAAGCATCATGCGCAGAAGCCACATTCGTTGTGCTACAACTGGACTCAGGCTTATGATAACCCTTGCAAGCGGAATAAGAAATCTCCTCAGCAAACGCCAATTTCCTCTTAGGGCCCAAAAACCCCAAAGGCTTGTGAATCGGTTTTGGTGCTGACTTTTTCATAGCAGAAAGACCAAGATGCATTGCTCTTTTGGAGGGACTGACAAGTATCCATTCAGTTTGACATTCCAGCTGCCAAAGCGAAAATTCCCTCCTCCAGTTAGGACCACCTCGACTCCAAAGGTGGAAAAAACATTTAAACTGCTGACATCTATATTGTTTGAGCTTCAGTATATGAAAAGCAACTTCTTGATCTATCAATACATAACAAATAGCGGGGAATACGTAGTAGAGTCCATCTATTCTACAGGCAACGCTTGACGTCAGGAGAAGCTCCTAGCTGTCATAGACGTCCTGCTGTCCGTCCTCCTGATACTGCTGCTCTTCTTCATAGTCTGGCCATTTGAATAGCCAGGGACACAGCCGTGAGTACTTTCAAGTACTCGCAAACTAATACTAGTGTAAGCACTAACAGATTTAGTGAGAATGTTCAAAGCTCTAGGTTATTTGCATAAAGCCAGTTTTATTTCATAAGTATTTAGTAAACAAAGACTCTTCAATTGCCTAACTTAACTCAAGTGGGAACATTAGTGTCATTCCCACAACTCTATTATGATTCAAATCAAAGTCACCCTTTTCAAGTTCAAATCACAAGTCACCTTTTGGAGAAGTTCTGATGACGGAACAGTATGGCCTTTCCAACTGTCCATTGACCGAGGACGCGGCTATTCGAATAGGTTTACACTCTGCAGAGGTTGCACACTTGTGCCACAACATTTGATTACATCTGTCACGGATAACCCTGAATAATCATAACTCAGTATGCGGATCATCAACCATTAACCTTTCACTTACACGTCCTAGTATAGGCACCTCTCCCCATGAGCTTGGCCTCCCAGTGATAACCAACTGCTATCCTGGGAACTGCACAGGGCTTGGGTAGTATATTCAACTCTTTTCACGTCATTTTACTTTCAACGGAGGCAGCCTCGGCATAACCTCTATGACGCTTGTTCAGAGGGAGCCCATACTAAGACACATAAATTTCCAGCTAAAGCCTTACCCATAATCAGGTATTGTGGGGGTACTCAAGAATTGGAATGGTATCGCATCCAACCCAATCATCAGTTTTTATCAAATTCACCATGTCATTCAAGTCACATTCACCTTCAAAATCTTTCAATAGAATGACTCATCATTCCAAGGTTTTCAAATTTATTTCATTTCACAAGTTCCCATCTAGAGTAGTCACTTTTAGTTTTTAGCACTAGCAACTAGTCATGAGGGGTGCTAATTAGCTTGTATTGCTCAAGGCTAAATTTGATGCTCTTGTACTACTCTATATCTAGACCAAGTGAATCATGAATCAAAAGTAAACTATGATAAACCAAAGTCAAAAGCTTGTAAGGTAAAAACTTGGATTGGGATCATTAAGCAGAAAGTATTAGGTAAGAGTGCCTTGCTCTAGGAGAGCTTTGCACTAAGGTAGCTTGCAAGAATATTAGCTTGCCTTGAGTGGTGTATTGATCAAAGTTTTCTTCTTCTTCTTCCAAGTAGACCTCCTCCTCCTGGTACTCCTCGGTACTAGCGTCTATAATCGAATACGAGGTATACAATCACCAAACAAATCTTAAGGCTAGACTAAGCACCCAAATGGTTCACACAAGCTATTCTAGCATCACCACATTATTCACATATTGGTTGACTTGGTTTTCTTTTTAAGAGAAATAATCACTAGGGTTGTTATTTATGTTCTTTGAGAAATAATTTCCTCTCATTGAATCTTGTTTAAGATTTAATTTCCTCAAATAATAATAAGGTATGAGTACATGTTGACCAAGGTCAACACTTCATATCTATTATTTGGGAAAATGATTTAAATGAGGTGCTAGACCTCATGCATTTTAAATACTACTATTGCAACAATTTAATGTCCTTAAGTAACCCACTATGAGATGCTATACACCAGAGTGAACACTTCATATTGAATTGCTTAGGACCATGATTTAAATGAGAGGGAACCCCTCATACTATTAAGAAATAATTTTGGAGAATTTTAAATGGACTAGAAATAGCCATATAGCCATTATTTTGCTCTAGCCTATGATCATATAAACAACTATGTGATGTTTTTACATATCTAAGTAGAGTATGTAAAATGTGATTTATGAGAGTTGGAATCAACCCAAAATCACTTAGGGTTGATTTTTAATAATTGTTTGAATTTGCAAAAGGCCATGCCTTGTTATTTTTACTACATTAATTCTACAATGAATCTAGGGTTTAGACCAGTGGGGTTGGTTAGAGCTTTTCACAAGCTTTACAACAATACCAAATTCACAAAATTTGGCCTAGTAGATCTTCCTGAATTTAAATTTGAAATTGGAGCCAGTATTGAATTTGTATTAAACTGAAAATCCCAAATTCAAACACTGGGCCTGCGCGGGAAAGCTAAACGGGCCGAAACGATTTTAAAACGCGAAAGCCAGCCCAACAGCACGTCTCGCACGCGTGGGCTGCCTGACAGGGTGGGCTCCACCTATCAGCGACTATTAAAACGCGAAACGGTAAGTTTCTGTCTGAGCCGCACGATTAGAACACGATCCAACAGATCATGTGCATCGTCGTTGACGGCGAGATGGGGCTACTGGCGCGGCGACAGGAGGGGGTCGGCGGCTCACTGGCGCTCCGGCGATCATCGGCGAGGGTGCGCGGCGATGTTGTGGTCGACGGCGATTCGCCTGGTACAAGTGGCTTCTCCAGGGGTGGCTCCTACCTCCGGCGGCTTCTGCGGCGGCTCCACGGGCTCCGATGGTGCAATTGGGTGGCTATGGTGGACAATGTCGAGCGGTGTGTGGTCGAAGAGGTCGAGTGAGAGGAGGGGATGCTGATGGTGTGAAGAGTTGAGAGAGGGGAGGCCTCCTTTTATAGCGGCGGAGCAAGGCCGAGGCGCGGGGCTCAGGTCGTCCATGGCGACGCGTCTACAGGGCGCGGAGTGGCTGGCGATGACGCAGGCGAGTTGGCGCTGTCGCTGCGGTCACGCAGGGCTTGACGGCGGTGAAAACGAGGCCGTGATGAGGGCGGGAGCGTGACGGAGGCTTGCAGTACCGCGGCGGACGTCGGCGATGGTGGCATCGTCTACAGCGTTCCCCGCGAGCAGGTGAGCGTGTCCTGGCGTCTCCTGGTGTCGTGGCGGAGCTGCTGGCGCGCGGAGAGAGCGAGGAGTGGCCTAGGTCAGCGGGGCAACGTCATGCTCTGGCGCATGCCCGTGCGCGTCCTGGCGTGTGCTGGGAATAACTGGGCGTGCGTGTGCTGGCGCGTGGCATGCTCCTCTTCGTCGATGGCGAGTACCAGCGTGTCCAGGAGGGTGAGAGGAGACCTGGTGACATGGTTGTGCATGATGGAGTTGACCAGAGAGAGGAGTGGCATGGTGAGGTGCATGTCATGCACGGCATGGCCAAGTCTGTGAAGATTTTGTGCATTTCAGTGTGTCTCCAGGCCTGGCGTCATGCAAGGAGTAGATAGAGGTGCTAATGATGACATAGGATGGAGGGTTAGGGAAAAAACACACTGGACAAAGGCATGTATGGAGTTGGCAGCAAGGTGCATGCCATGTGTTCGGTCAAATGGCCGCATGAAAGTAATTTTCGAATTTTGCAATGATTTTTGGTGGAGTTCATTTAAATAAAGTTTGGCACACAATGGTGGTGGTGGTGTGCAAAATTGAGTTGGTTTGTGAAATTTCAGAAGTGGCACAATCTTAAATCTGATTTGATGTCCCTACTTTGCTTGAGCATAACTTCGAATCTAGCAAGAATTTGCAGGGGTGGTCTTGACCAAAGTTGTTCAACTTGATGAGGTCTTGGATGAGGTGCAAAGAGTTGGGATTGTTTGGTTTACAAAATCTTAAAACAGAGGCTCAAAGTGGGCATCATGAGATAAGTGGCAGATTTGACCATTATCTCATGTGAGCTCAATTTGAATTCTAATTTGATTTTATTTGAGTTTCTTTGATTCCAACGGTGTTATTAAGTGTTTAGAAACATTACCAACCATTGGAACAAGTCAAATTGGCCTAGTTTAAGTATTTTCAAAAATGGCCATAAGCCATATGTGAGGGCAATTTGCAATTTTCTTTCTTTTCTTCTTCGTTGTGCTTCTTTGTGATCTTCAAAGGATCAAAGGTAGGGTTTTAGTATCATTGGTGAGCACACAAGCAATCATCATGGCAATAACACAAGAATTGGGAAAGAGCACTATGCATGGCACATAAGTTAATAAAAGTTTTTGTTGGTTCTAAATTTTGAATTTGGGAAACTCCTTTTATTTATTGAAATCTTGGGATGTTACAAAACCTTCCCCCTTAAAAAAGATCTCGTCCCGAGATCTTAAAGCAAACTAGGTACTAAAGAGATCTGGGAATTCCTTCTTCATATCATCTTCTCGCTCCCAAGTGGCTTCTTCTTCAGTATGATTACTCCATTGAATCTTCAGGAACTTGATACTTCTGGTGCGGGTGGTTCGAAATGCTTCCTCCAAGATACGAATGGGTACTTCACGATAAGTCAAGTCCTTGTTGATATCCACCGATCTGTGATCGATGATTTTGAAAACCTCCGTCTTCTCCGGCACTTCCAAACATTTCCGAAGTAGGGATATGTGAAACACATTATGCACCGCTGACATTTCTTCAGGTAGCTCAAGCTGATATGATACTTCGCCTCGGCGGCTCAGAACTTTGAAGGGTCCGACATATCTGGGGGCAAGCTTTCCTCTAAGTTGGAATCTCTGCATTCCTTTGAGGGGTGATACTTTGAGATACACGAAATCTCTGATGTCGAAGGTCATCTCTCGGCATCTCTTGTCGGCATAACTCTTCTGTCTTGACTGGGCAGTATTGAGGTATTCACGGATCTTGTGAACCTTTTCTTCGGCTTCTTAGAGAATATCTGGGCCGAAGACTTGACTATCTCCGACTTCTGACCTGTTCAGAGGGGTACGGCACTTCCTTCCATACAGGGCTTCAAAGGGGGCCATTTGCAAGCTGGCTTGGTAGCTGTTGTTGTATGAGAATTCTGCATAAGGCAGATAGTCTTCCCACTTAGATCCATACTCTAGCACACATGCTCTCAAGATATCTTCCAGTATCTGGTTGACTCTCTCGGTCTGTCCATCAGTCTGCGGGTGATAAGTTGTGCTGAAATTCAGCCGGGTTCCTAGTCCTTCATGTACTTTCTGCCAGAATCTTGAGGTGAATTGAGATCCTCTATCTGACACAATTGACTTCGGGGTTCCATGCAGGCTGACTATTATGGAGATATATAACTCAGCTAGCTTTGGGCCTTGGTAGGTGGTCTTGACGGGGATGAAATGGGCGACCTTGGTTAATCTATCGACCACTACCCAAATAGAATCATTTCATCTACTTGATTTGGGCAAACCAGTGATAAAGTCCATTCCTACAGAATCCCACTTCCATTCGGGAATCTGTAACGGCTGCAACAATCCTGCGGGTCGCTGATGTTCTGCTTTGACTCGTTGACAGATGTCACACTTAGCTATGTAGCTTCCGATTTCTCGCTTCATTCCATGCCACCAAAATTGTTCCTTCAAGTCTTGGTACATCTTGGTTCCCCCGGGGTGAATGGAATACAGGGTATCATGGGCTTCCTCCGGAATGACTTGCTTCAACTCTGAATCTGACGGCACACATAGGCGTCCGTTGTACCAAAGCACTCCTTCTTCATCTTTGGTGAATCCCGGTGCCTTTCCTGCAGCTATTTGAATCTTGATTCCATCAATGCTGGTATTATATGGGCTTCCTTGATCTGACTCATCAAAGAAGGCTGGAGCTCAATGCTCGCTAGGAATCCTTCACTAACTAGCTCTAGTCTAAACTGTTCAAACTCTTGATACAAACTAGGCTGTTCTTCTGCGATCATGGAGTTCAACTGACTCGGCTGTCTACTCAGGGCATTCGCTACCACGTTGGCCTTGCCGGGGTGATAGTGAATTTCCATATCATAGTCCTTGATCAACTCAATCCATTTTCGCTACCTCATATTCAGCTCCTTCTAGATGAAAATATACTTCGGGCTCTTGTGATCCGAATAGATCTCGCATCGATTACCCATGAGGTAATGACGCCATACTTTCAGGACTAACACTACTGTTGCAAGCTCTAAGTCATGGGTTGGATAATTCTGCTCATGTTGCTTCAGTTGACTAGGCAGATAAGATATCACTTTGCCTTCTTGCATCAACACACATCCAAGACCAATCTTGGATGCGTCACAATAGACGTCGAATGGCTTGGTGATATCGGGCATGATCAATTTGGGGCTGTGGTTAATCTGCTCTTGAGTTTCTAGAAACTCTCTTCACATTTTCCAGTCCATTCAAACTTCTTGTCCTTCTTCAATAGTTGAGTCATTGGTCTTGCTATGCTGGAAAATCCTTCAACACCTGCGGTAATATCCCGCTAATCCCAGAAATGCACGGACTTCAGTCTGGGTGGTTGGGGCTTTCCATTCCTCAACGGTCTTGATCTTAGCGGGATCTACGGCAATTCCTCCTGCAGACAAGATGTGTCCCAGGAATCCTACTTCCTTTAACCAAAACTCACATTTGCTGAACTTGGCATACAATTGATGCTTCCTAAGGGTTTCTAGGATAACTTCCAAATGTTGCTCATGCTCTTCTTCTCATTTGGAGTAGATTAGGATGTCGTCGATGAAGACAACGACAAACTTATCCAAAAAGTTCATAAAGATCTTATTCATGAGATTCATGAAATAAGCGGGGGCATTGGTCAATCCAAATGACATAACATTGTACTCATACAATCCATATCTGGTGGTGAAGGCAGTCTTAGGGATATCCGTTGCACGAATCTTCAGTTGATGGTAACCAGTCCTAAGATCAATCTTAGAGAACACTTTGGCACCGGTCAGCTGGTCAAACAGGTCTTCTATCTTCGGCAAGGGGTATTTGTTCTTGATGGTGACATCGTTAAGCTTACGGTAATCCGTACATAAACGAGTGACACCGTCCTTCTTATCCACAAACAAAACTGGGGATCTCCAAGGTGACGCACTTGGTCGAATCAGACCTTTATGCAGCATATCATCCAGTTGCTTCTTCAGTTCCACTAACTCTGCTGGGTTCATGCTATAGGCTCTCTGGGCTATAGGTCCCGTTCCAGGGATTAACTCAATGATAAACTCGATATCCCGATCTGGGGGCATACCGGGTAGATCATCAGGAAACACATCGGGGTATCAACAGACTACCCTGATCTGATCCAAGGTTGGCTTGGCTAGACTCTGGTTGTAGGTGAACTTTCTGGGCAGCCTTTCAGACACGTGTTCTACTAACACTCCGGTGCTACTAGTCATGGTGATGGCCTTCTTGGCACAGTCAATCAATCCATGATGTTTCGACATCCAATCGATACCCAGTACTACTTCCAAACCTTTTGTTCCCAGAACAATCAAATTTGCATAAAAATATATTTCATGTATTCTGATGGGTACATATTTGCAAAATTTTCTAGGTTTTGTAGTTGAACCAGGTATTTGAACTATCATGACATGTTTCAAACTGATTGGTTGAATCTTACTAGTGCATGCAAAATCTTCGGTAACAAACGAATGCGATGCTCCGGAATCAAACAACACTCTTGCAGGTATTGAGTTAACAGAGAACATACCCAGCACGACATCTGGTGCTTCCTGGGCTTCTTCGGCGTTCATGTGGAAGAGGCGGCCGCTGCGGTTGTTCGGGTTGTTCGGGGTGAACTTCCTGCCGGTTGAGACACGGCGTTGCTGCTGAGCAGGGGCAGAGATATTGGGGGTGGTCTTGGCTAGCTTCTTGGGGTACTCATTGGAGTAGTGACCCACTATTCCGCACTCATAACAAGTCACAGTCGACTTGTCCTTGGGGGCGACGGGGACAGCGTTGTGATGTCTACGGGTGCTTCTATTCTTGTAGATAGTGTTGGGCCTCCAAGAGCAGAGGTTTGTAGAACAGCAACAAGTTTCCCTTAAGTGGATCACCCAAGGTTTATCGAACTCAGGGAGGAAGAGGACAAAGATATCCCTCTCAAGCAACCCTGCGATCACAATACAAGAAGTCTCTTGTGTCCCCAACACACCTAATACACTTGTCAGATGTATAGGTGCACTAGTTCGGCGAAGAGATAGTGAAATACAAGTGGTATGAATGAATATGAGCAGTAGTAACGGCGGCAGAAAAGTCCTTGCTGGCGTGCAGTTGATGGTAGTAATATTGCAGGAAGTAAAAGATGCAGTAAAACAGTAAACAAGCGATGATTGCAGTATTTGGAAACAAGGCCTAGGGATCATACTTTCACTAGTGTACACTCTCAACATTGATCACATAAATAAATAAGTTCTCTTCCTTTGTGCTACATATACTCTTGTTTGATAATGAACACCATTCGTTGTGTAGGGCTACAAGAGCACCTCAATGCCGGAGTTAACAAGCTCCACAACATTCGACATTCATATTTAAGTAACCTTTAGAGCATAATAGATCTTTGCAATTTAAACTGAGTACTAACATAGCATGCACACTGTCACCATCACACTACGAAGGGGGAATAAATCACATCAATACTATCATAGTAATAATTAACTCCATAACCTACAAGAGATTATGATCATAGCCTACGCCAAGTACTACACGATGCACACACTGTCACCATTACACCGTGAAGGAGGAATAGACTACTTTAATAACATCACAAGAGTAGCACATAGACTAATAGTGATACAAAACTCATATGTATCTCAATCATGTAAGGCAGCTCATGAGATCATTGTATTGAAGTACATAGGAGAGATATTAACCACATAGCTACCGGTACAGCCCCGAGCCTCGATGGAGAACTACTCCCTCCTCATGGGAGACAGCAGCGGTGATGAAGATGGCGGTGGTGTCGATGAAGGAGCCTTCCGGGGGCACTTCCCCGTCCCGGCGGCATGCCGGAACAGAGACTCCTGTCCCCCAGATCTTGGCTTCGCGATGGCGGCGGCTCTGGAAGGTTTCTCGTACCGTGGCTTTTTCGTATCGAGGTTTTAGGTCAGGGACCTTTAAATAGGCGAAGAGGCTGAGTCGGAGGGCTGACGAGGCGACGACACAACAGGGGGGGCGCGGCCCAGGCCCTGGCCGCGCCGCCCTATCATCTGGGCCCACCAGGGCTCCCCTCTGGTGGCTCTCGGGTGTTCTGGAAGCTTCGTGGAAAAGTAGGATGCTGGGCGTTGATTTCGTCCGATTCCGAGAATATTTCCTTACTAGGATTTCTGAAACCAAAAACAGCGAGAAAACGAGAACCGGCACTTCGGCATCTCGTCAATAGGTTAGTTCCGGAAAACGCATAATAATGACATATAATGTGTATAAAACATGTGAGTATCATCATAAAAGTAGCATGGAACATAAGAAATTATAGATACGTTTGGGACGTATCAAGCATCCCCAAGATTAGTTCCTACTCGTCCTCGAGTAGGTAAACGATAACAAAGATAATTTCTTATGTGACATGCTATCATAATCTTGATCAATACTATTGTGAAGCATATGAGATGAATGCAGCGATTCAAAGCAATGGTGAAGACAATGAATAAACAAATGAATCATATAGCAAAGACTTTTCATGAATAATACTTTCAAGATAAGCATCAATAAGACTTGCATAAGAGTTACTCATAAAGCAATAAATTCAAAGTAAAAGCATTGAAGCAACACAAAGGAAGATTAAGTTTCAGTGGTTGCTTTCAACTTGTAACATGTATATCTCATGGATAATTGTCAACACAAAGTAATATAACAAGTACAATAGGTAAACATGTAAGAATAAATGCACATAATTGATACAAGTGTTTGCTTCTAAGATAGAAAGAATAGGTAAACTGACTCAACAATAAAGTAGAAGAATGGCCCTTCGCAGAGGGAAGCATTGATTACTATATTTGTGCTAGAGCTTTTCATTTTGAAAACAAGAAACAATTTTGTCAACGGTAGTAATAAAGCATATGAGTTATGTATAAGACATCTTATAAGTTGCAAGCCTCATGCATAGTATACTAATAGTGCTCTCACCTTGTCCTAATTAGCTTGGATTAACACGGATTATCATTGCATAGCATATGTTTCAACCAAGTGTCACAAAGGGGTACCTCTATGTCGCCTGTACAAAGGTCTAAGGAGAAAGCTCACATTGGATTTCTCGCTTTTGATTATTCTCAACTTAGACATCCATACCGGGACAACATAGACAACGAGATAATGGACTCCTCTTTAATGCATAAGCATTCAACAACAATTAATTTTCTCATAAGAGATTGAGGATTAGTTGTCCAAACTGAAACTTCCACCATGAATCATGGCTTTAGTTAGCGTCCCAATGTTCTTCTCTAACAGTATGCATACTCAAACCATTTGATCATGAAAATCGCCCTTACTTGAGACAAGACGAACATGCATAGCAAATCACATGATATTCAACAAAGGTAAAAGAGTTGATGGTGTCCCCAGAAAACATGGTTACCGCTCAACAAGCAACTTACTAAGAAATAAAACACATAAGTACATATTCTTCACCACGATAGTTTTTAAGCTATTTTGTCCCATGAGCTATATATTACAAAGGTAAAGAATGGAAATTTTAAAGGTAGCACTCAAGTAATTTACTTTGGAATGGCGGAGAAATACCATGTGGTAGGTAGGTATGGTGGACACAAATGGCATAGTGGTTGGCTCAAGGATTTGGATGCATGAGAAGAATTCCTCTCAATACAAGGCTAGGCTAGCAAGGTTGTTTGAAGCAAACTCAAGTATAAAAGGTGCAGCAAGACTCACATATGAACATATTGTAACAATTATAAGACTTTACATCGTCTTCCTTGTTGTTCAAACACCTTAACCAGAAAATATCTAGACTCTAGAGACCAATCATGCAAACCAAATTTTAACAAGCTCTATGTAGTTATTCATTAATGGGTACAAGGTACATGATGCAAGAGCTTAAACATGATCTATATGAGCACAACAATTGTCAAGTATCACATTATTCAAGACATTAAACCATTTACCACATGCGGCATTTTCCGTTTCCAACCATATAGCAATGAATGAAATAGTCCAACTTTCGCAATGAACATTAAAGATAAAGCTAAGAACACATGTGTTCATACGAAACAGCGGAGCATGTCTCTCTCCCACACAAGCATGATGGATCATATTTTATTCAAACAAAAACAAAAACAAAAACATACAGACGCTCCAAGTAAAGTACATAAGATGTGACTGAATAAAAATATAGTTTCAAGAGAAATGACTCGATAAGTTGTCGATGAAGAAGGGGATGCCTTGGGCATCCCCAAGCTTAGATGCTTGAGTCTTCTTGAAATATGCAGGGATGAACCACGGCGGCATCCCCAAGCTTAGACTCTTCACTCTTCTTGATCATAGTATATCATCCTCCTCTCTTGACCCTTGAAAACTTCCTCCACACCAAACTCAAAACAAATTCTTAGAGGGTTAGTGCATAATCAAAAATTCACATGTTCAGAGGTGACACAATCATTCTTAACACTCCTGGACATTGCACAAAGCTACTGGAAGTTAATGGAACAAAGAAATTCATCCAACATAGCAAAAGAGGCAATGCGAAATAAAAGGCAGAATCTGTCAAAACAAAACAGTCCGTAAAGACGGATTTTATTGAGGTACCAGACTTGTTCAAATGAAAATGCCCAAATTGAATGAAAGTTGCGTACATATCTGAGGATCACGCACGTAAATTGGCAGATTTTTCTGAGCTACCTACAGAGAGGCAGGTCGAAATTCGTGACAGCAAGAAATCTGTTTCTCCATGAGTAATCCAAATCTAGTATTGACTTTACTATCAAAGACTTTACTTGGCACAACAATGCAATAAAATAAAGATAAGGAGAGGTTGCTACAGTAGTAAACAACTTCCAAGACTCAAATATAAAATAAAGTGCAGAAGTGAAATAATGGGTTGTCTCCCATAAGCGCTTTTCTTTAACGCCTTTCAGCTAGGCGCAGAAAGTGTGTATCAAGTATTGTCAAGAGATGAAGCATCAACATCATAAGTTGTTCTAATAATAGAATCATAAGGTAACTTCATTCTATTTCTAGGGAAGTGTTCCATACCTTTCTTGAGAGGAAATTGATATTTAATATTACCTTCCTTCATATCAATGGTGGCACCAACAGTTCAAAGAAAAGGTCTTCCCAATATAATGGGACAAGATGCATTGCATTCAATATCCAAGACAACAAAATCAACGGGGACAAGATTATTGTTAACCATAATACTAACATTATCAATCCTCCCCAAAGGTTTCTTTATAGCATTATCAACAAGATTAACATCCAAATAACAATTCTTCAATGGTGGCAAGTCAAGCATATCATAAATTTTCTTAGGCATAACAGAAATACTTGCACCAAGATCACATAAAGCATTACAATCAAAGTCATTGACCCTCATCTTAATGATAGGCTCCCAACCATCTTCCAACTTCCTAGGAATAGAGGTTTCAAGTTTTAGTTTCTCTTCTCTAGCTTTTATGAGAGCATTTGTAGAGGCCAAATTTATAGCACTAGCATTGGGACTTTTAGCAAGTTTTTGTAAGAACTTTATAACTTCAGAGATGTGACAATCATCAAAGTCTAAATCATTATGACCTACAGCAATGGATTCATTGTCCCCAACATTTTGAAAAATTTCAGCAGTTTTATCACAAGCAGTTTCAGCAGTTTTAGCAGTTTCAGGTAATTTTGCACGCTTTGCACTAGGAGTAGAAACGTTGTCAACACCAATTATTTTACCATTGATAGTAGGAGGTGTAGCAACATGTGAAGCATTAACATTGCTAGTGGTGGTAATAGTCCAAACTTTAGCTACATTATTCTCTTTAGCTAGTTTTTCATTTTCTTCTCTTTCCCACCTAGCATGCAATTCAGCCATCAATCTTATATTCTCATTAATTCTAACTTGGATGGAATTTGCTGTAGTAACAATCTTATTATCAATATCCTTATTAGGCATAACTTTCAATTTTAAAAGATCAACATCAGAGGCAAGTCTATCAACCTTAGAAGCAAGAATATCAATTTTATCAAGCTTTTCCACAACAGATTTGTTAAAAGAAGTTTGTGTACTAATAAATTCTTTAAGCATGGCTTCAAGACCAGGGGGTACACTCCTATTATTTTTGTACGAATTCCCATAAGAATTACCATAACTATTACCATTAGCGAGCAGGATATGGCCTATAGTTGTTACCGGAATTATTCCTATAAGCATTGTTGTTGAAATTATTATTTTTAATGAAATTCACATCAACATGTTCTTCTTGGGCAACCAATGAAGCTAAAGGAACATTATTAGGATCAACATTAGATCTACCATTCACAAGCATAGACATAATAGCATCAATCTTATCACTCAAGGAAGAGGTTTCTTCAACAGAATTTACCTTCTTACCTTGTGGAGCTCTTTCCGTGTGTCATTCAGAGTAATTTATCATCATATCATCAAGAAGCTTTGTTGCCGCCCCCAAAGTGATGGACATAAAGGTACCTCCAGCAGCTAAATCCAATAGGTTCCGCGAAGAAAAATTCAATCCTGCATAAAAGGTTTGGATGATCATCCAAGTAGTCAGTCCATGGGTTTGGAAATTCTTTACCAAAGATTTCATTCTCTCCCATGCTTGAGCAACATGTTCATTATCTAATTGCTTAAAATTCATTATGCTACTTCTAAAAGATATAATTTTAGCGGCAGGATAATATCTACCAATAAAAGCATCCTTACATTTAGTCCATGAATCAATACTATTTCTAGGCAGAGATAGCAACCAATCTTTAGCTCTTCCTCTTAAGGAGAAAGGAAACAATTTTAATTTTATAATGTCACCATCTACATCCTTATACTTTTGCATTTCACATAGTTCAACAAAATTATTAAGATGGGCAGCGAGCATCATCGGAACTAACACCGGAAAATTGCTCTCTCATAACAAGATTCGAGTAAAGCGGGTTTAATTTCAAAGAATTCTGTCAGTAGTAGCGAGTGGAGCAATAGGTGTGCATAGGAAATCATTATTATTCGTGCTAGTGAAGTCACACAACTTAGTATTCTTAACAATACCCATTTTAGCAGTAGTAAATAAAGCAAACTAGATAAAGTAAATGCAAGTAACTAATTTTTTTGTGTTTTTGATATAGAGAACAAGACAGTAAATAAAGTAAAACTAGCAACTAATTTTTTTGTATTTTTGATATAGAGAGCAAACAAAGCAATAAATAAAGTATAGTAGCAACTAATTTTTTTGTGTTTTGATATAAGTGCAGCAAACAAAGTAGTAAATAAAATAAAGCAAGACAAAAACAAAGTAAAGAGATTGGAAGTGGAGACTCCCCTTGCAGCGTGTTTTGATCTCCCCGGCAACGGCGCCAGAAATTTGCTTGATGTCTACGGGTGCTTCTATTCTTGTAGACAGTGTTGGGCCTCCAGGAGTAGATGTTTGTAGAACAGCAGCAAGTTTCCCTTAAGTGGATCACCCAAGGTTTATCGAACTCAGGGAGGAAGAGGACAAAAATATCCCTCTCAAGCAACCCTGCGATCACAATACAAGAAGTCTCGTGTGTCCCCAACACACCTAATACACTTGTCAGATGTAGAGGTGCACTAGTTCGGCGAAGAGATAGTGAAATACAAGTGGTATGAATGAATATGAGCAGTAGTAACGGCGGCAGAAAAGTGCTTGCTGGCGTGCAGTTGTGTTATCACCAGAATTTGACCGGATCAGAGGTGGGCCGCGATCAAGATGGGCTTGAAGAATATACATGGAAGAAATACATGAATCGGCCTTGTATACAAAGTTTGGGCTAGTTTGCGCGTGTATCTGTAAATATAATAGGATACGTGTCGGTTAGATAGAATTTAGCTCGTGCGCGGTTGGGATTATTCCCACGTTAGAAAGTCTACGGACTTGTTGACTGCCAAAACCCACCGGCGGGCAGCGGCCTTGTCAACACCGTAGAGCCGGGAAGAGCCTAGAGCTGCGGCTGGCTGAGACCCCTCCGAGCGACGGCCCGCAATGCTCTTCTGGTCACACGCGGCGATGCGAAGTGCAAGGGCGTGCCACCTGACCTATACCTGGTCAGGAAGGTGATGAGGATGCCTCACTTAGTTTCCTGCAGGGCATACATATAAACGTTAAATACGAGCCTCGATCGGCTCTCGAGGTTATCCTGTGAATCGGCTCAAAGAGCCGATCCACCCATGATTCGTACGGGGTGCACGAATACTTGGTGGTCCTGCTTGATCAAGATAGAGCTAATGAGATCTACGACGATTTAGGGTTTTCACCGCATAATCGGATCATCCTACTCCGGAGTTGGGCCTCGCGGCCACGCACGGTGCTCGTAAGCCGATCCTAAACAAGGCCTAAAAACCAACATGAAGTTGATCCTCGGAACATCCTGTTTAGGACTTGCGAACGCCACCCTACGTGCCACTGGATCCTCCCCCTTTGTAAGGCCTAACTATTGCAGATATTAAACTAATCCTTGTAGAACAAGGAGCAATCGTAACGGATCAGATCTACTAAATAATGATCAAGCGGGGTGCCGCTCCCACACCTGAGATAGGTGTGAGGGCGGCTAGATATGCAAGGGTTGCACTACGTAAGAATGCTTAAACGAAGAACAAAGCTAACCCTAACACATCTAATGATAACTACGTTGCTCGCCATCAAAAGCGCTTCAGTACGAGCAACGCATGAACAATGTGGGGCTTGTGCTGCCTAGATCGCAAGATGCGATCTAGGCAGCATGTCGCTTACCTGATAGAAACCCTCGAGACGAAGGAGTTGGCGATGCGCCGAGATTGGTTTGTTTTGGGGTTGAACGTGAGTTGTTGTTTATTCCATAAACCCTAAGTACATATTTATAGTCCAGCGGACTTTCTAATGAGGGCGTGCACTAAACCGTGCACGAGATAAACTCTAACTTTTAATCTAGATACAATCTACCATAATTAAAGATACACGGGCAACTTAGCCCAAATTCTCCGTGCGAGGCCGCTTCATAGATCTTCCATGTGTAATCTTTCAAGCCCATCTTGATCGCGGCCCACCTCCTGATTTAGCCAAAATCTGGTGATAACACATGCCTCCCTGGTTTCGGTAATGATAATTTCAAAACCACTCTGTTTTTTTCCTCAGAGGGGTCGTGTCACGGCGGAGCGGAAGCTGTCGCGGCATGCCTCATCATGACGACTTGCCTTCCCAACTTCTACGCACGATTTGACGAGTTTTGGCACCATGTCCTCGAGAAGCCGCTCGAAAATTAAAAACCCCCACCTCCTTTTATTTAACCGCATCGAACAGTTCTCTTCTTCACCCCTTCCGCATTAGCACTCCAAAAAACCCTCACCTGCAACCATGTCCTCTTCCTCTTCCTCTTCTTCTTCGTCGGATCTTTCCCACGTGTCCTCTCCCATCCGAGAGTCGACGCCCTCGTGGGGTACGCAAGCGGCGTACGACATCCTCGCCCCAACGAAGTGGGACAAAGAGGACCATGACTCCTCCGTCAGGTCCGAGGATGACAAATCCCTAACCGAGCGGGGAGAGCGACCTCCGCTTCCTTGCTGACGAGGAAGCGGTGGAGGAGAGCGAAGATGATCGCCTCTCTTGGGCAGACTTCACCACCTCCGAGGAGGCGAAGGAGGAGGAAGAGGAGGAGGAGGACGAAGACGAGCTCCTCCGACGAGCCGCCGGCCAAACGCCGCCACCTGCGGCCCGGGAACCTTAGCGACGTCGACGGTGACGACGACGCCGACGAAGAGGATGAAGACGATGAGGGTCCTGCCGGCGGCCGGCTGGAGCAGCGATGACGAGCCGGTAGGGAGCAGCGCCGGCGGCGGCGATGACGGTGGCGACGACGACGAGGGCAGCGGCGGCCCCTAGATAGGGTCTTAGCATAGGGCTAGCGATAGCAGACGGGGCAATGTATCCCCCTAGTTTTTCCTTTTGAGAGCGATCAGCTCTTCTATGTAAGAAATCTGGCTTATCAATGAAGAAATTCCCCAACTTGATTTTGCCGATTCCCTTTATGATAATTTAGCCGATCGTCCTTCACTCTGTTTCTGCCGATTGCCAATCTGGACGATGCCCAGCAAGCCGATGGCATCGCATCGGTTTCTCACAATAGATTTTGTGATAGATTCATCCGGACCCAAGCTCCTGGTCAAACCAGGCCTAGCCATAAGCGTGCAAACCCTAGGCCTTCAGACATTCTTCTGCCACATCCTTCCCTTCCAGATCCTCTTTGTCTCTAGAAGCGACCTAAGATCGTTGCCGGATCAATTTAAACGCCGAAGCTGCCACTACGCGGGACGAGGCATTACCTCTGTAGTAACGTTTTATAATCCTGCTCTGTTCTCTTTCGGCAACCATTGCTCCAAATCAAGCGCGAGACGCGAGCCAAACGATTTTAGCGAACTCGGCCTTCTTATAGCAAAGGACCTCTCGCGGCAAGTTGCCCCCGAGCCTCGGCCGGGGTAGCGACAATGATGAAGACCAATAATTCGGGCAAACGGACACTGGGCTCGACCACGTCGAGAGTGGACCACCTTTCATTCGGCGACGGCCGATTCGGGTCGCTGAATCGTCTTGCATATTGAAGCCGATAATTCCGCAACATCAGCACCATTCCTCAGGCCCGTTGTGATGCAGAGTTAGCCAATTCCAACGAAATTGGTCCGCGTAGCAAAGGATCCTTCGGGGCCAGCTGCCCCCCGGGCCTCAGTCGGGCGAGAACAACAATGAGCCCACCACATCGGTCACCCTCGGCTTCCAACTTGTAATGCAGCATCGGCCGACTCCAACAACTATCGGCTCTTCGTTGCGGCGGGTGGGACACCTCCCGGTGGGGGTGTCTTTGAACCTCCGATGCCCTCCAAACCACGGACGCAACACCCCCTAGAAGTGACAGCTCCTAAGTCACTATCTTGGTCAAAACGTCGCGATCGATTGCTTCGTCATCGGCTGTTCTCGCGAGTCTTAGGAAGGCTCATCCCTACCACTGACTTGCCGTTTAATCGAGCCACGACCCTCAAACCTGCTAATGCCGCTGATCTTGAAGGCTTGCCAATGAGAATTAGGGGTCCTTAAAAGGAAGACCCATTTCACGCTCCATTGATCCTTAAGTCGATGTCTGCACATCGGCTATGCTTAAAATTTTTTGAATTCCCGGCCGATTTGTGTATCGGCCCCCATACTCCAATACCCATCGCCACAGGATGGGACACTTCTATTGCATATCCTCGTGTTTTATCCACTTGGGCGCCCCCCCGAGCCGATTCTGTCAAGAGAATTGATGATATCGGCTCTGTTGGATCATGAATGTGTTGAACCCAGGCAGTATGGATGGTGAGGATATTCACGGCCGATTCTGGAATCGGCCTCCACGTTGTTTGCTCGGTGAAGGTTTTGTAATGTTCCTTCATAGACCCTTGGGGCCGATCACAAGGATCAGCCTCGCCAAGTTGCACATCGCTTGGCTTCAACTACATGGTCGGGCCGGTGGATAAAACTAGCTTAACCCTTCCCTTTGTCACATCGATGCGCTCGCGATCGTCCAAGTTGATGCCCGAGAGGGGTTCTTGGCCTGCTTGCTTCCCATGCGTTCATGCCGGCCGTTGAAACTTCGGCCGAGTCATCGGCTTGGGCGACCTCTACCTCATCACCATCCCATTGTATTATGCATTGGTGCATCGTGGAGGGAATGCGGCGGTTGGCGTGGATCCAATCTCTTCCCGGCAACACGGCATAGCTGCTCGTGCTATCAACGATGAAGAACGTCGTAGGGATAGTTTTCTTCCTACGGTCAGATCCACGTTCAGAACTCCTTGTGCCTCAGACGCTTGGCCGTTGAAGTCGCTCAACGTTACGTTAGTCTTGATTAGATCCGAATTCGAGCGTCCCAGCCGACGTAGCATAGAGTACGGCATGATGTTAATTGCCGCTCCGGTGTCCACCGACATCTTATTTACGAGGCCTCCCATCGATATATCCTCGTAAGTACGGGGCCTTCGGATGCCTGTAGCTCCTTTCTCGTGGCTTCTCAAAGATAACCGGCCGTGGGCCGCGATCAAGTTGTGCCACGGATGTCTCATCTAATCCTGGAGCACTCGAACTCCGAAGGGAGGATAAACACCATATTTGTGCCGGCCGATGTTTCATCATCGGCTTTTCTCGTTCGGGCGCCATTCTTTTCTTTGTGGCTGACCTTCCTTGTCCGGGGTTCGCGGAATTTTGGCGGCCGGATCAGGCCGTGCCTTCCTTAGCGTGCGCGAGTATAATCTTTCGGCTTCTTCCAACCCACGCGAGACGCTGAACTCTTCGCTTCGGGAACGGCTGAGCCCATCGGGGCACCACACGGGCTGATGATATTTGTATACTTCACCACCGTCCTCTAGCTCCTCGAGATCTTCCACCGAGCGGACTCGGCATGCTTGTTCCGAGGCGGGAAAGGCCCTAGACGGCTGAACACGGACACGTTAGCGGCACCCTTCTTCCTTTGTTTGCATTACGGGCGGTCCTCGATTGTTGGCAATCGGCTCATTCTCGAGTCCCGGCAATGTTTGAAGAACGGGCAGTCCCAGTGCTTATCCATGTCACCCTGCCCCCTTGGCCTTCCTTCGGCGCGACGATCGTACCCGTCGTTGCTTCTACCATGTTGGCGGTACCTTCTGACCTCGGTGTCAGACCGAAAATTCCTTTCGTCATCTACGTCGTAGCGCCGACGTCGGTCGTGGTGTTGCTCGTATTTGTTGAGGAGGCGCCGGAGAGTGGGTGTTGATGCGCATGCTTCTTATCCCCTCCCTTGCCGGGTACCGCCTGTCCTCATCTTGGGGTTGGTCGCGCGGATCGGCCCCCTCTTCATCCTTGCCACGGGAGTGGCTGCTTTCTGTTTTCTCTTTGTCATGGCGGCTTGCAGACCCTGCCATATTGACACCAAAGGAAAACTTTGGCTGACCTATGGGGTGGCTGAGATCCACCGTGTCGACGCCGGGTCCCGGACGTGGGTCTCTACCGAACTTGACATCGTGCGGCCGGGTCTTCTCGGAAGGAGCCGATGAGTTCAGCTTCGAGGATGGCTTTGATCTCATCGCACGTGGTCGGCGTGCCGCCCGCCATCTCGGATGTAGATGGCGATGTGGTTGATGTAGACGTTGGTCCCACCGGCGTGCCGAGAATGTGTTGACCGCCAAAACCCACCGGCGGGCAGCGGCCTTGTCAACACCGTAGAGCCGGGAAGAGCCTAGAGCTGCGGTGGCGCGAGACCCCTCCGAGCGACGGCCCGCAATGCTCTTCGGTCACACGCGGCGATGCAAAGTGCAAGGGCGTGCCACCGACCTATACCAGTCGGGAAGGTGATGAGGATGCCTCGCTTAGTTTCTGCCGGGGCATACATGTAAACGTTAAATACGAGCCTCGATCGGCTCTCAGGTTATCCTGTGAATCGGCTCAAAGAGCCGATCCACCCATGATTCGTACGGGGTGCATGAATACTTGGTGGTCCTGCTTGATCAAGATAGAGCTAATGAGATCTACGACGATTTAGGGTTTTCACCGCATAATCGGATCATCCTACTCCGGAGTTGGGCCTCGCGGCCACGCACGGTGCTCGTAAGCCGATCCTAAACAAGGCCTAAAAACCAACATGAAGTTGATCCTCGGAACATCCTGTTTAGGACTTGCGAACGCCACCCTACGTGCCACTGGATCCTCCCCCCCTTTGTAAGGCCTAACTATTGCAGATATTAAACTAATCCTTGTAGAACAAGGAGCAATCGTAACGGATCAGATCTACTAAATAATGATCAAGCGGGGTGCCGCTCCCACACCTGAGATAGGTGTGAGGGCGGCTAGATATGCAAGGGTTGCACTACGTAAGCATGCTTAAACGAAGAACAAAGCTAACCCTAACACATCTAATGATAACTACGTTGCTCGCCATCAAAAGCGCTTCGGTACGAGCAACGCATGAACAATGTGGGGCTTGTCTGCCTAGATCGCAAGATGCGATCTAGGCGAGCATGTCGCTTACCTGATAGAAACCCTCGAGACGAAGGAGTTGGCGATGCGCCGAGATTGGTTTGTTTTGGGGTTGAACGTGAGTTGTTGTTTATTCCATAAACCCTAAGTACATATTTATAGTCCAGCGGACTTTCTAATGAGGGCGTGCACTAAACCGTGCACGAGATAAACTCTAACTTTTAATCTAGATACAATCTACCATAATTAAAGATACACGGGCAACTTAGCCCAAATTCTCCGTGCGAGGCCGCTTCATAGATCTTCCATGTGTAATCTTTCAAGCCCATCTTGATCGCGGCCCACCTCCTGATTTAGCCAAAATCTGGTGATAACAGGACCATAAATATGTATCTAGGGTTATTGAGAAAGACAACAATCACGTTCATCACAAACCAATCTAGGCGCATCGCCAACCCCTTGTTTCGAGGGTTTCTTCCGGGTAAGCATCATGCTGCCTAGATCGCATCTTGCGATCTAGGCCTACAAGTTTATTCGTTGTTCATGCGTTGCTCGTGCTGAAGCCTTGTTGATGGCGAGCAACGTAGTTATCATAAGATGTGTTAGGGTTAGCAGTGTCATCGTATCATATGCTTTCGTTCATGCAACCCTTAGATATCTAGCCGCCCTTACATCTATCTTAGGTGTAAGGGCGGCACCTCGCTTGATCATTATTTAGTAGATTCGATCCGTTATGATTGCTCCTTGTTCTTCAAGGATTAGTTTAATATCTGCATAGTTAGGCCTTACAAACGGGTTGAAGGATCCGGTGGCACGTAGGGTGTAGTTTGCTAGCCCTAGATAAGATGTTCCGGGGATCAACTTCATGTTGGTTTTAGGCCTTGTCTAGGGTCGGTTTATTATCACCGTGCGTGGCCGCCAGGCTCAATCACGCGTAGGATGTTCCGATTATGTGGTGAAAACCCGAAATCGTCGTAGGTCGTTTTAGCTCTATATTGATCAAGCAGGACCACCATGTGATCGTATACCTCATACGGACCATGGGTGGATCGGCTCCTTGAGCCGATTCACGAGACAACCCGAGAGCCGATCGAGGCTCGTATTTAATGTTTACGTGTATGCCATACGAGAAACTAAGCGAAGCAAATCCATCACCTTCCCGACCGGTATAGGTCAGGTGGCACGCCCTTGCACCAGCATCGGACGTGCGTGCCGAGTCTTTGCGGGCCGTCGCTCGAGGGACCAGGGGCCAGCCGCAGTCCCGGGAGCCTCCCGGCTCTCTCGTGTTGCCCGTCGCTGCTCGCCGGTGGGTTTCGACCGCAACACATTCGGCACGCCCGGTGGGACGGTCTTCGACATCAAGCGCATCGCCATCTACATCCGAGATGGCGGAAGGAACTCCGGTCACGTACGAAGACCCGGCGAGGAGCTCAAGAAGAAGTATGACGAGGTCAAAGCGATCCTCGAAGCCGACCTCATCGGCTCTTTCCAGAGAACCCGCTCACCCGGCATCAGGTGGAAGGGGTTCTCACCCGAAGGCGCGCTCGATGGAGTGGACATGTCTGCCCCGTCAGAAGAACGCACCAGGTCTCTGCGTCAGGAGATTAATTTCATGGTAGCTCATTCACTGCACCGCCATTCTGAGAGCACTGGTGAACACTTTGGAGCGTGTCGCCCTTCGGGTGATCCAGGAAATCATGAGGCATCGGCACTCTCCGTCAGGACCAGCTCTAGGGACTCACCAAGGAGAGACACCACTCCAGTCCCGACCACCGCTGCCGTTCGCGTTGGCAGCACCAGAAGTGCCGAGTTCACCGGCATACGTCGTCTACAAGATCGGTGGTAACCCTAGTGATTACCAGTTCTTGTATGAGGTGCCTAAGGAGATCCCTCACGGATACACGTGCACATACGTGCCGGACCGTAGTGATCGGGCACTCACGAACCGGCACCGCAACGATGAGGGACTTACGGAACGAGCGGGATGGACCTCGGGAACAGATCTTGAGAAGCGGACGTGGCTAGCTAAGTATGCCACTCCGACGAACCTCCGAGCTCAACTCCTGCGGTTGGCTCGAGCTTGAGAAGCAAGCGTGGCTGGCTAAGTACGCCACTCCGGCGAATCTTCGGAGTTCGACTCCTGCGGCCGGCACCGTGGATCGGATCGGTACAATCTTGAGAGACCGGTTCGGCATGGTGCCGAAAGGAGGGCAATCGGCTATTCCAAGCCGTACCCCAACGAGTACGATTTGATCCCCTACCACCCAAATATCGGCTCCCTGAATTCTCCAAGTTTAGTGGATCGGATGGCTCCAGCTCAATCGAGCATGTGAGCCGATATTTGGCACAGTGGGCACGATCTCGGCATCGGATGAACTACGTGTGAGGTTCTTCGCACGGTCCCTCACGGGATCGGCTTTCGGGTGGTACACATCGCTGCCACCGGACTCAATCCGGACTTGGAAGCAGTTGGAAGAACAGTTCCACATGCGGTATCACTCGGAGGCTTCCGAGGCTGGCATTGCCGATCTAGCACAAGTACGACGAAGCGCGGAGAAACGAGTGTCGGAATACATCCGGCGCTTTAGGACCGTTAGGAACCGATGCTATTCGGCTCGTGTGAGCTGAAAAGAAGCGATCGAGTTGGCGGTGGTGGGTCTCGCATCACCGATCAAGGATGTGGCCTCCCAAGCGAGACTACCCTTCACCGGCGCATATGGTGCGGAAGGCGTCGTTATATGAACGAGCGCCACCCGGAGGTGTACCAGGATAAATTCAAGCGTGCGGTGGTCCTGGTTGAGGCGGATGAAGATGAAGGCTCGCGGGAGATCAAGAGGTAGCGAGTGGCTGAATGGACTCGGGGGCAAGCCCCGTGTCCCGCAAATGGGTTAAGCCACAAGGTCCTCCAAGAGGGTTTGACTTCGACGTGACCAAGGCTGAGCAAATTTTCGACCTCTTACTTAAGGAGAAGCAGCTAAAGGTACCCGAAGGCCACAAAATCCCCACGGCGCAGGAGCTGAACAGAAAGTCATACTGCAAATGGCATAACACGTTCACCCATACCACCAACGACTGCAGGGTGTGGCGTCAGCAGATCCAAATGGTGATAGACAAGGGCGTCTAATTTTTAGCCAGTACGCCATGAAAGTCGACACACACCCCTTCCCCGCCGTTAACATGGTGGAGTGCACTTACCCTGGGAGGTGCCAGCCAGGTTTCTCGTTCAACATCAACATGGTAGGACTCGGGCACCACCCTGGTAAGGACAGAGACGAGGGCAGCTGCTCTCATAACAAGGACAAAGAGGAAGCCGTTCCACGCGATCGGCTCCGGCACGATGGCAAGCGCTACATCATAGAGGGAGAAGTAAAGAACGTGCGGTATCAGCGACCTCTCTCCGATCACCTCCTCAACAAATACGTGAGTTAGTACGACCAACGCCGACGATACGACAACGATGGCGAAAGAGATCGTCTGGCTAACAGGGACGCTAGGAGACATCGTCGGCATGATCACGACGAGGAGAGATATGAGCGCCATGCCAAGGAGAAGTCAAGAGAGCAAGACGATGTGGATAGGCACTGGGACTGTCCCTTCTTCAGACACTGCTGGGATTCAGGAATGAGCCGATTGCCTACAATCGGCAACTGCCCAGAATGTAGACAGAAGAAGAAGGATGCAGGTGACGTGTCCATGTTCAAACGTCTAGGGCCTCTCCCGCCTCGGAACAAGCACGCTGAGTCCTCTCGGGTGGAAGATCTCGATGAATTAGAAGACGATGATCAAGAAGAAGAAGATAAGTACCACCGGCCAAGGTGGTGCCCTGATGGACTCAGCCGTTCCCAAAAGCGTAGGGTTCAGCGACTACGTGGTTTGGAGGAAGCCGGAAGGTTATACCTGCACACGTTAAGGAAGGCGCGGCCTGATCTGGCCGCGAAAATTCAGCGGACTCTGGACGAAGAAGGTCGGCCACAAAAGAAAGAGTGGCGCCCCAGACAAAGGAAAGCCGATGATGAGACATCGGCTGGCACAAACATGGTGTTCATCCTTCCGGCGGAGTTTAGTGCTCCAGGATTAGACGAAGCACCCGTAGCACAACTTGACTGCGGCCCACGGCCGGTTATCTTTGAGAAGCCACGAGAAAGAAGCTACGGACACCGAAGGCCCTGTACTTGCGAGGTTATATCAATGGGCAGCCTGTCAACAAGATGCTGGTGGACACCGGAGCAGCGATCAACATTATGCCATACTCCATGCTACGTCGGTTGGGACGCTCTAGCTCGGATCCGATCAAGACCAACGTTACACTGAGCGATTTCAACGGCCAAGCATCTGAAGCACAAGGTGTTCTGAACGTGGATCTGACCATAGGAAGAAAAACCATCCCTACGACGTTCTTTATTGTCGATAGCAAGAGCACCTATGCTGTCCTGCTAGGGAGAGATTGGATCCACGCCAACTGTTGCATTCCATCCACGATGCACCAATGTTTAATACGAATGGGATGGAGATGAAGTAGAGGTCGTCCAAGCGGATGACTCAGCCGAGATTTCAACGGCCGGCATGAACGTTTGGGAGACGACGGGCCGGAGCCACTCTCGGGCATCACTTTGGACGACTCGCGAGCGCATCGACGTGACGAAGGACGGAGTGAGGCTGGTCTTATCCACCGGCCTGACCGTGTAACAAGAGCAAAATCTATGAACGAATGTGGCAAGGCCGATCCTTGTGATCGGCCCCAAAAAATAGAAAGGGATAATCTTGTCTCAAGCATGTCACGTAGTTATACTGAAGCAAGACCGAGATGTAAACCTTCATTGAACAATTCAATCAACATGGAGGGTGATTCCAGCAATCGGCCAAAATTATCCTCACCATACGTTCTGCCCGTGTTCAACGTCGATCCAACGGGCGGCGGAAAGCGGAGATACGGGTTTACGTCGGCTGATGAGCCGGAAGAAGTCAACATTGGTCCGGACGGAGCCGATGTTCAAGTACAGTGCCTTGGCTAACTACAGAGCCGATATCTGCAGTTACTTGACAGATTCGGCTCGGGGGGGCACCTAATCAGATGAGCATGTGCGATACATGTGCAGTGAAATATTGGGGGCCGATAGAAAAATCGGCCAGTAAAAAAAATTTCATGATGTACAGCCGATGCACAGACATCGACTTTAGAACTAAGAAACAAAGCCGATGCACAGCCATCGACTCTAGTACAAATTACACAGGATCTACCAGCTGCGTGTTCAAGGCGCGGATTTCGACCAAGTCGGTCTTCAGTTCAGCTTCGAGGCCTTCTGCTCCCTCGAGGGAGTGAACGATGAGAGCTTCCTCAGCTTCAATGAGCTGTTTTGTTGCCCGAACCTTCTCTTCGAGGACCTCAAACCCTTTGCGCAAGGTCGCCAGTTCAGCGGTGTCGTCGGATGTGTCGGTTTTGGCGTCCAAGGCAGCCTTCGCTCATTAAGCCGTTGGCATTGGTCTGCAATATCGGCTTTCAACGGAAGAAGAGACGATCGGCTTTGGTGTTTCTAATGTCGATTTGGACAAGTTGGCTCGACTTCCCCACTGGAGGTATCATCAGTCTACAAAGGGAAAGGTTAGCCGATGCGAGTGACTAGGGGTCGACATGCAAAATAAGCAGAGGAGAGAATGGAGTTACGTTTGGTATCTCCTAGTTTGATGGAGAGGCTTGCGCTTCCTTGCGAACTCTCTGGATGCATCGGTTCTTTGCGCGAAGGCTGCCCTGCCCCGCTTTGATGGGGGTTTGGGAAACGGCAGGTTCAGGGGCTGACCTTTCCTGG
This sequence comes from Lolium rigidum, assembly GCF_022539505.1. Classification (NCBI taxonomy): domain Eukaryota; kingdom Viridiplantae; phylum Streptophyta; class Magnoliopsida; order Poales; family Poaceae; genus Lolium; species Lolium rigidum. The sequence continues at coordinate 71,380,256 of NC_061510.1, read as the reverse complement.
GAAGCTGACGGTGGCAAGTCTGGCTGGCTTTGCATGGTGATTTTCTCAGAATTGCCCGAGCTCGAATCCCTTCGACTGGACTGTGTGTCCTCACTAGAGTTTTCTTCAGTAAAGGTTTGTAGAAGAAATACAAGTATGCTGCAGAAGCCTAGAAGGATGAATGGAATCAGCCAAAGCGCGGGCGAAACTTACGTGCGAGCCTTCTTCCCCCAGGAGTAGGGCTTTGGTGTTTCAGAGTCTGCCTGGCAGCTACTTGCCTCACCGCTGTTCTCTCCTTGACTGAGGCTCGGGGGGCAGCTGACCTTGTAGACACTATGTTTTTTGAAGCCGATTGGGGTGTCATCGGCTGGCTCTGTATCACAACCCTCTTCAAAGGTGGTGAGTTTATTGCAAAAGAAGACCACCGGAGCTGCCGGGAGGAATCTGAAAGGGGAGCCGTCATCATCCACGAGGTCTGGACCGTCCTGTTGCTGCAAGGAGATGAAGGGACATCATCGGCAAAACTATCCCTGAAGGAGACTGGATTTTCAAAACAGCCGATGAACAGCCATCGGCTTTAGAGTTGCAAAGTATCATGGTCAGATATTAAATTACGATCTGAATCTGACGAGTGCTTGGATGACTGTCTAAATTGGTATTTGAGTCCGGCCTCATGGGCGCTTGAGAGGAGAAGTCTGATACGTTGCTATCGGTTCTTGGTGCGGCAAATGGAAGACTTGAAATTGGATAAATGGAGAGTCAAATTGGAAGAACAATTCTTATTGATTCAAAGGAACGGCTTTACAAGAAAGAGCCGATGGCTCTCAAAAGGATCATCCGATGCCTAATGCACTACTACTACTACTAGTCCTATGCTACTAGTCCTAGTCTAAGGGCCGTTGCTGCCCTCGTCGGTGCTGTGTCGTGGCTGCCGTCCGGCGCCGCTGCCGGCGGGCTCCTCGTCGTCTGCTGCCGTAACCTTCGGCAGGGGCCCCGTACTCCTCCCTCGTCATCATCGTCGTCGTCATCATCGTCCGACCCGGCGCGTAAGCGCTTCATCGGCGGGTACTCGTCGGAGGAGGTGTCCTCCTCCACTTCTTCATCTTCCTCATCGGAAGAGATGTCTTCGCCCCAGAGAGCATCATCATCGTCCTCCTCCTCCGAATCCCCATCAATGAGGAAATGAAGGTTGTCCTCCCCATCGGTCAGGGATTCATCATCCTCTGACCAGACGAAGAAGTCCCAGTCCGCCTCGTCCCATCGCTCCGGGGTGCGTATGTCCTCCGGCGTCGACTCGCGGGAGGAGGAAGACCGGTAGGAAAGACCGGAGGAGGAAGAGGAGGAGGAGTCCATGGTGGAAGAAGGGTTTTTCGAGTACTACAGAGGAACAGAGGATGAGGAGGGGATGAAGAATCAAACTGCTCGATGCGGTTAAATAAAATGGGTATAGTGGAGATTTAATGCCACTACGGTTTCCGAGGAAGTGATGTTAAAGCTATCAAATCTTGCAGAAAATTTGATAAGGCAAGACATCATGATGAAGGATACTGCGACGGTTCTGCTCTGTAATGACATGACCCGACGAAGGAAAATCAGAGTGTTTTTGCAATTATCATTTCCAAAACCAGGGGGGCATGTGTTATCACCAGAATTTGACCGGGTCAGAGGTGGGCCGCGATCAAGATGGGCTTGAAGAATATACATGGAAGAAATACATGAATCGGCCTTGTATACAAAGTTTGGGCTAGTTTGCCCGTGTATCTGTAAATATAATAGGATACGTGTCGGTTAGATAGAATTTAGCTCGTGCACGGTTGGGATTATTCCCACGTTAGAAAGTATACGGACTATAAATATGTATCTAGGGTTATTGAGAAAGACAACAATCACGTTCATCACAAACCAATCTAGGCGCATCGCCAACCCCTTGTTTCGAGGGTTTCTTCCGGGTAAGCATCATGCTGCCTAGATCGCATCTTGCGATCTAGGCAGTACACGTTTATTCATTGTTCATGCGTTGCTCGTGCTGAAGCCTTGTTGATGGCGAGCAACGTAGTTATCATAAGATGTGTTAGGGTTAGCATTGTTTCATCGTATCATATGCTTTCGTTCATGCAACCCTTAGACGTCTAGCCGCCCTTACATCTATCTTAGGTGTAAGGGCGGCACCTCGCTTGATCATTATTTAGTAGATTCGATCCGTTATGATTGCTCCTTGTTCTTCAAGGATTAGTTTAATATATGCATAGTTAGGCCTTACAAACGGGTTGAAGGATCCAGTGGCACGTAGGGTGTAGTTTGCTAGCCCTAGATAAGATGTTCCGGGGATCAACTTCATGTTGGTTTTTAGGCATTGTCTAGGGTCGGTTTATTATCACCGTGCGTGGCCGCCAGGCTCAATCACGCGTAGGATGTTCCGATTATGTGGTGAAAACCCTAAATCGTCGTAAGTCGTTTTAGCTCTATATTGATCAAGCAGGACCACCATGTGATCGTATACCTCATACGGACCATGGGTGGATCGGCTCCTTGAGCCGATTCACGAGACAACTCCGAGAGCCGATCGAGGCTCGTATTTAATGTTTACGTGTATGCCATACGGGAAACTAAGCGAAGCAAATCCATCACCTTCCCGACCAGGTATAGGTCAGGTGGCACGCCCTGCACCAGCATCAGACGTGCGTGCCGAGTCTTTGCGGGCCGTCGCTCGAGGGACCAGGGCCAGCCGCAGTCCTGGGAGCCTCCCGGCTCTACTGTGTTGCCCGTCGCTGCTCGCCGGTGGGTTTCTGACCGCAACAAGTTGATGGTAGTAATATTGCAGGAAGTAAAGATGCAGTAAAACAGTAAACAAGCGATGATTGCAGTATTTGGAAACAAGGCCTAGGGATCATACTTTCACTAGTGGACACTCTCAACATTGATCACATAAATAAATAAGTTATCTTCCTTTGTGCTACATATACTCTTGTTTGATAATGAACACCATTCGTTGTGTAGGGCTACAAGAGCACCTCAATGCCGGAGTTAACAAGCTCCACAACATTCGACATTCATATTTAAGTAACCTTTAGAGCATAATAGATCTTTGCAATTTAAACCGAGTACTAACATAGCATGCACACTGTCACCATCACACTACGAAGGGGGAATAAATCACATCAATACTATCATAGTAATAATTAACTCCATAACCTACAAGAGATTATGATCATAGCCTACGCCAAGTACTACACGATGCACACACTGTCACCATTACACCGTGAAGGAGGAATAGACTACTTTAATAACATCACAAGAGTAGCACATAGACTAATAGTGATACAAAACTCATATGAATCTCAATCATGTAAGGCAGCTCATGAGATCATTGTACTGAAGTACATAGGAGAGAGATTAACCACATAGCTACCGGTACAGCCCCGAGCCTCGATGGAGAACTACTCCCTCCTCATGGGAGACAGCAGCGGTGATCGAAGATGGCGGTGGTGTCGATGGAGAAGCCTTCCGGGGGCACTTCCCGTCCCGGCGGCGTGCCGGAACAGAGACTCCTGTCCCCCAGATCTTGGCTTCGCGATGGCGGCGGCTCTGGAAGGTTTCTCGTACCGTGGCTTTTTCGTATCGAGGTTTTAGGTCAGGGACCTTTAAATAGGCGAAGAGGCGGAGTTGGAGGGCTGACGAGGCGACGACACAACAGTGGGGCGCGGCCCAGGCCCTGGCCGCGCCGCCCTATCATCTGGGCGCACCAGGGCTCCCCTCTGGTGGCTCTCGGGTGTTCTGGAAGCTTCGTGAAAAAATAGGATGCTGGGCGTTGATTTCGTCCGATTCCGAGAATATTTCCTTACTAGGATTTCTGAAACCAAAAACAGCAGAAAACAGGAACTGGCACTTCGGCATCTCGTCAATAGGTTAGTTCCGGAAAACGCATAATAATGACATATAATGTGTATAAAACATGTGAGTATCATCATAAAAGTAGCATGGAACATAAGAAATTATAGATACGTTTGGGACGCATCACGTTGCTCCCAGTCCTTGGAGCGGTGTTGTTGTTGTGGTTGCCGGGGGCTCTCATTGGGGCACGGTTGAAGTTGTTGTTGCTGGCATGGTGGTGGTTGTTGTTGTGGCCTCCTGGCCTTGGGTGTCCTCCACTCCGAATCTGGAAACTCAGACGTGACAGCGGCACGTGGGGCTTGTTGTTTCTGGGGTTGAATCCTCCACTTGAGCTGGGGCGATACCTTGGGGTATTGCTGGGTGATGACGCGTAAAGCACACGCCCGTTGGGAACCCCAAGTGGAAGGTGTGATGCGTACAGCAGCAAGTTTCCCTCAGTAAGAAACCAAGGTTTATCGAACCAGTAGGAGTCAAGGAACACGTGAAGGTCGTTGGTGATGGAGTGTAGTGCGGCGCAAAACCAGGGATTCCGGCGCCAACGTGGAACCTGCACAACACAATCAAAGTACTTTGCCCCAACGTAACAGTGAGGTTGTCAATCTCACCGGCTTGTCAGTAAATAAAGGATTAGATGTATAGTGTGGAAGATGATGTTTGTTTGCGAAGAACAGTAAAGAACAATTGCAGTAGATTGTATTTCAGATGTAAAGAATGGACCGGGGTCCACAGTTCACTAGTGGTGTCTCTCCGATAAGAAATAGCATGTTGGGTGAACAAATTAAAGTTGGGCAATTGACAAATAAAGAAGGCATAACAATGCACATACATATATCATGATGAGTACTATGAGATTTAATCAGGGCATTACGACAAAGTACATAGACCGCTATCCATTATGCATCTATGCCTAAAAAGTCCACCTTCAGGTTATCATCCGAACCCCTTCCAGTATTAAGTTTCAAACAACAGACAATTGCATTAAGTATGGTGCGTAATGTAATCAACACAAATATCCTTAGACAAAGCATCGATGTTTTATCCCTAGTGGCAATAGCACATCCACAACCTTAGAACTTTCTGTCACTGTCCTAGATTCAATGGAGGCATGAACCCACTATCGAGCATAAATACTCCCTCTTGAAGAGCATGCAAGAACATAAACAACATATATGATAGATTGATAATCAACTTGACATAGTATTCAATATTCATCGGATCCCAACAAACACAACATGTAGCATTATAAATAGATGATCTTGATCATGATAGGCAGCTCACAAGATCTAACATGATAGCACATTGAGGAGAAGACAACCATCTAGCTACTGCTATGGACCCATAGTCCAGTGGTGAACTACTCACAAATCGATCTGGAGGCGATCATGGTGATGGAGAGACCTCCGGGAGATGATTCCCCTCTCCAGCAGGGTGCCGGAGGCGATCTCCTGAATCCCCCGAGATGGGATTGGCGGCGGCGGCGTCTCTGGAAGGTTTTCCGTATCGTGGCTCTCGGTGCATCGGGGGTTTCGCGACGAAGGCTTTAAGTAGGCGGAAGGGTAGGTTTAGGGGCGGCACAAGGGCCCCACACAACAGGGCGGCGCGGCCCCACCCTTGGCCGCGCGGCCCTGGCGTGGCGGCGCCTCGTCGCCCCACTTCGTTTCCCTTTCGGTCTTCTGGAAGCTTCGTGGAAAAATAAGACCCTGGGCGTTGATTTTGTCCGATTCCGAGAATATTTTCTTTGTAGGATTTCTGAAACCAAAAACAGCAGAAAACAGCAACTGGCTCTTCGGCATCTCGTCAATAGGTTAGTGCCGAAAAATGCATAATAATGACATATAATGTGTATAAAACATGTGAGTATCATCATAAAAGTAGCATGGAACATAAGAAATTATAGATACATTTGAGACGTATCAAGCATCCCCAAGCTTAGTTCCTACTCGCCCTCGAGTAGGTAAACGATAACAAGGATAATTTCTGAAGTGACATGCTATCATAATCTTGATCAATACTATTGTAAAGCATATGAGATGAATGCAGCGATTCGAAGCAATGATGAAGATAATGAGTAAACAAATGAATCATATAGCAAAGACTTTTCATGAATAATACTTTCAAGAGAAGCATCAATAAGACTTGCATAAGAGTTACTCATAATGCAATAAATTCTTAGTAGAAAGCTTTGAAGCAACACAAAGGAAGATATAAGTTTCAGCAATTGCTTTCAACTTCAACATATATATCTCATGGATAATTGTCAACACAAAGTAATATAACAAGTGCAATAGGTAAACATGTAAGAATCAATGCACGTAGTTGATACAAGTGTTTGCTTCTAAGATAGAAGGAAGTAAGTAAACTGACTCAACAATAAAGTATAAGATAGGCCCTTCGCAGAGGGAAGCATGGATTACTATTTTTGTGCTAGAGATTTTCATTTTGAAAACAAGAAACAATTTTGTCAACGGTAGTAATAAATCATATGTGTTATGTATAAGATATCCTATAAGTTGCAAGCCTCATGCATAGTATACCAATAGTGCTCGCACCTTGTCCTAATTAGCTTGGATTAACATGGATTATCATTGCATAGCATATGTTTCAACCAAGTGTCACAAAGGGGTACCTCTATGCCGCCTGTACAAAGGTCTAAGGAGAAAGCTCGCATTGGATTTCTCGCTTTTGATTATTCTCAACTTAGACATCCATACCGGGACAACATAGACAACAGATAATGGACTCCCCTTTAATGCATAAGCATTCAACAACAAATTATGTTCTCATAAGAGATTGAGGATTAATTGTCCAAACTGAAACTTCCACCATGAATCATGGCTTTAGTTAGCGGCCCAATGTTCTTCTCTAACAATATGCATACTCAAACCTTTTGATCATGAAAATCGCCCTTACTTCAGACAAGACGAACATGCATAGCAACTCACATGATATTCAACAAAGGTAAAAGTTGATGGCGTCTCCAGAAACATGGTTACCGCTCAACAAGCAACATATTAAGAAATAAGACACATAAGTACATATTCTTCACCACAATAGTTTTTAAGGCTATTTTCCCATGAGCTAATATTGCAAAGGCAAAGGATAAAATTTTAAAGGTAGCACTCAAGTAATGTACTTTGTAATGGCAGAGAAATACCATGTATTAGGTAGGTATGGTGGACACAAATGGCATGGTTTTTGGCTCAAGGATTTGGATGCACGAGAAGAATTCCTCTCAGTACAAGGCTAGGCTAGCAAGGTTGTTTGAAGCAAACTCAAGTATAGAACAGTGCAGCAAAGCTCACATATGAACATATTGTAAGTATTATAAGACTTTACATCGTCTCCTTGTTGTTCAAACACCTTAACCAGAAAATATCTAGACTCTAGAGAAACTAATCATGCAAACCAGATTTTAACAAACTCTATGTAGTTCTTCATTAATAGGTGCAAAGTACATGATGCAAGAGCTTAAACATGATCTATATGAGCACAACAATTGCCAAGTATCAAATTATTCAAGACATTATACCAATTACCACATGCATCATTTTCTGTTTCCAACCATATAACAATGAACGAAGCAGTTCAACCTTCGCCATGAACATTAAGAATAAAGCTAAGAACATATGTGTTCATACGAAACAGCGGAGCGTGTATCTCTCCCAAACAAGAAATGCTAGGATCCGATTTTATTCAAACAAAAACAAAAATAAAAACAAACAAACTCTCCAAGTAAAGCATATAAGATGTGACGGAATAAAAATATAGTTTCACTAGAGGTGACCTGGTAAGTTGTCGATGAAGAAGGGATGCCTTGGGCATCTCCAAGCTTAGATGCTTGAGTCTTCTTAAAATATGCAGGGATGAACCACGGGGGCATCCCCAAGCTTAGACCTTTCACTCTTCTTGATCATATTGTATCATCCTCCTCTCTTGACCCTTGAAAACTTCCTCCACACCAAACTCAAAACAAACTCATTAGAGGGTTAGTGCATAATTGAAAATTCATATATTCAGAGGTGACATAATCATTCATAACACTTCTGGACATTGCACAAAGCTACTGAAAGTTAATGGAACAAAGAAATCGATCAAACATAGCAAAACAGGCAATGCGAAATAAAAGGCAGAATCTGTCAAATAGAACAGTCCGTAAAGACGAATTTTTCAGGGGCACTTAACTTGCTCAGATGAAAATTCCAAGATTGAATTAAAGTTGCGTACATATCTGAGGATCACGCACGTAAATTGGCAGATTTTTCTGAGTTACCTACAGACGGGGCGGCTCAATTTCGTGACAGCAAGAAATCTGTTTCTGCGCAGTAATCCGAATCTAGTATTGACTTTACTATCAAAGACTTTACTTGGCACAACAATGCAATAAAATAAAGATAAGGAGAGGTTGCTACAGTAGTAACAAAAGTGCAGAAGTAAAATAATGGGTTGTCTCCCATAAGCGCTTTTCTTTAACGCCTTTCAGCTGGCGCAGAAAGTGTGAATCAAGTATTATCAAGAGACGAAGCATCAACATCATAATTTGTTCAAATAATAGAATCATAAGGTAACTTAATTCTCTTTCTAGGGAAGTGTTCCATACCTTTCTTAAGAGGAAATTGATATTTAATATTACCTTCCTTCATATCAATAGTAGCACCAACAGTTCGAAGAAAAGGTCTTCCCAATATAATGGGACAAGATGCATTGCATTCAATATCCAAGACAACAAAATCAACGGGGACAAGGTTATTGTTAACCATAATGCGAACATTATCAATCCTCCCCAAAGGTTTCTTTATAGCATTATCAGCAAGATTAACATCCAAATAACAATTTTTCAATGGTGGCAAGTCAAGCATATCATGGATTTTCTTAGGCATAACAGAAATATTTGCACCAAGATCACATAAAGCATTAAAATCAAAATCATTGACCCTCATCTTAATGATAGGCTCCCAACCATCTTCTAACTTCCTAGGAATAGAGGTTTCAAGTTTTAGTTTCTCTTCTCTAGCTTTTATGAGAGCATTTGTAATATGTTTTGTAAAGGCCAAATTTATAGCACTAGCATTGGGACTTTTAGCAAGTTTTTGTAAGAACTTTATAACTTCAGAGATATGACAATCATAAAAATCTAAACCATTATGATCTACAGCAATGGAATCATTGTCCCCAACATTTTGAAAAATTTCAGCAGTTTTATCACAAACAGTTTCAGTAGTTTTAGCGATTTCGAGCAATTTTGCACGCTTTGCACTAGGAATAGAAACATTGCCAACACTAATTATTTTACCATTGATAGTAGGAGGTGTAGAAACATGTGAAGCATTATCTTTACTAGTGGTGGTAATAGTCCAAACTTTAGCTACATTATTCTCTTTAGCTAGTTTTTCGTTTTCTTCTCTTTCCCACCTAGCATGCAATTCAGCCATCAATCTAATATTCTCATTAATTCAAACTTGGATGGCGTTTGCTGTAGTAACAATTTTATTAAAATTATCCTTATTAGGCATAACTTTCAATTTTAAAAGATCAACATCAGAGGCAAGTCTATCAACCTTAGAAGCAAGAATATCAATTTTATCAAGCTTTTCTTCAACAGATTTGTTAAAAGCAGTTTGTGTACTAATAAATTCTTTAAGCATGGCTTCAAGACCAGGGGGTAAATTCCTATTATTGTTGTAAGAATTCCCATAAGAATTACCATAACCATTACCATTAGCAGAAGGATATGGCCTATAGTTGTTACCAGAATTATTCCTATAAGCATTGTTGTTGAAATTATTTGTAATGAAATACACATCAACATGTTCTTCTTGGGCAACCAATGAAGCTAAAGGAACATTATTAGGATCAATATTAGATCTACCATTCACAAGCATAGACATAATAGCATCAATCTTATCACTCAAGGAGGAGGTTTCTTCAACAGAATTTACCTTCTTACCTTGTGGAGCCCTTTCAGTGTGCCATTCAGAGTAATTGATCATCATATTATCAAGAAGCTTTGTTGCCGCCCCCAAAGTAATGGACATAAAGGTACCTCCAGCAGCTGAATCCAATAGGTTCCGCGAAGAAAAATTCAGTCCTGCATAAACGGTTTGGATGATCATCCAAGTAGTTAGTCCATGGGTAGGGCAATTCTTCACCAAAGATTTCATTCTCTCCCATGCTTGAGCAACATGTTCATTATCTAATTGCTTAAAATTCATTATGCTACTTCTCAAAGATATAATTTTAGCGGGAGGATAATATCTACCAATAAAAGCATCTTTACATTTAGTCCATGAATCAATACTATTTCTAGGCAAAGATAGCAACCAATCTTTAGCTCTTCCTCTTAAGGAGAAAGGAAATAATTTTAATTTTATAATGTCACCATCTACATCCTTATACTTTTGCATTTCACATAGTTCAACAAAATTATTAAGATGGGCAGCAGCATCATCAGAACTAACACTAGAAAATTGCTCTCTCATAACAAGATTTAGTAAAGCAGGTTTAATTTCAAAAAATTCTGCTGTAGTAGCAGGTGGAGCAATAGGTGTGCATAAGAAATCATTATTATTTGTGCTAGTGAATTCACACAACTTAGTATTCTCAACAGTACCCATTTTAGCAGTAGTAAATAAAGCAAACTAAATAAAGTAAATGCAAGTAACTAAATTTTTTTGTGTTTTCAATATAGAGAACAAGACAGTAAATAAAGTAAAACTAACAACTAATTTTTTTGTATTTTTGATATAAAGAGCAAACAAAGCAGTAAATAAAGTAAAGTAAAGCAAGACAAAAACAAAGTAAAGAGATTGGATGTGGGAGACTCCCCTTGTAGCGTGTCTTGATCTCCCCGGCAATGGCGCCAGAAATTTAGCTTGATGACGCGTAAAGCACACGCCCGTTGGGAACCCCAAGTGGAAGGTGTGATGCGTACAACAGCAAGTTTCCCTCAGTAAGAAACCAAGATTTATCGAACCAGTAGGAGTCAAGGAACACGTGAAGGTCGTTGGTGACGGAGTGTAGTGCGGCGCAACACCAGGGATTCCGCCGCCAACGTGGAACCTGCACAACACAATCAAAGTACTTTGCCCCAACGTAACAGTGAGGTTGTCAATCTCACCGGCTTACTGTAAACAAAGGATTAGATGTATAGTGTGGAACATGATGTTTGTTTGCGAAGAACAGTAAAGAACAATTGCAGTAGATTGTATTTCAGATGTAAAGAATGGACTGGGGTCCACAGTTCACTAGTGGTGTCTCTCCGATAAGAAATAGTATGTTGGGTGAACAAATTACAGTTGGGAAATTGACAAATAAAGAAGGCATAACAATGCACATACATATATCATGATGAGTACTATGAGATTTAATCAGGGCATTACGACAAAGTACATAGACCGCTATCCGAGCATGCATCTATGCCTAAAAAGTCCACCTTCGGGTAATCATCCGAACCCCTTCCGAGTATTAAGTTCCAAACAACGGACAATTGCATTAAGTATGGTGCGTAATGTAATCAACACAAATATCCTTAGACAAAGCATCGATGTTTTATCCCTAGTGGCAACAGCACATCCACAACCTTAGAACTTTTTGTCACCGTCCCGGATTCAATGGAGGCATGAACCCACTATCGAGCATAAATACTCCCTCTTGGAGTTACAAGTATCAACTTGGCCGAGCCTCTACTAGCAGTGGAGAGCATGCAAGAACATAAACAACATATATGATAGATTGATAATCAACTTGACATAGTATTCAATATTCATCGGATCCCAACAAACACAACATGTAGCATTACAAATAGATGATCTTGATCATGATAGGCAGCTCACAAGATCTAACATGATAGCACATTGAGGAGAAGACAACCATCTTGCTACTGCTATGGACCCATAGTCCAGGGGTGAACTACTCACACATCGATCCGGAGGCGATCATGGTGATGAAGAGACCTCCGGGAGATGATTCCCCTCTCCGGCAGGGTGCCGGAGGCGATCTCCTGAATCCTCCGAGATGGGATTGGCGGCGGCGGCGTCTCTGGAAGGTTTTCCGTATCGTGGCTCTCGGTACTGGGGGTTTCGCGACGAAGGATTTAAGTAGGCGGAAGGGTAGATTTAGGGGCGGCACGAGGGCCCCACATAACAGGGCGGCGCGGCCCCACCCTTGGCCGCGGGGCCCTGGCGTGGCGGCGCCTCGTCGCCCCACTTCGTTTCCCTTTCGGTCTTCTGGAAGCTTCGTGGAAAAATAACATCCTGGGCGCTGATTTCGTCCAATTCCGAGAATATTTCCTTTGTAGGATTTCTGAAACAAAAAACAGCAGAAAACAGCAACTGACTCTTCGGCATCTCGTCAATAGGTTAGTGCCGGAAAATGCATAATAATGATATATAATGTGTATAAAACATGTGAGTATCATCATAAAAGTAACATGGAACATAAGAAATCTATAATATCTATAAAGTTCATCCCCACTAAAATGCATTTAATGTTTGCAAGCTGAAATTTGGTATAGCCACATCACCCCAATTGTTTATATCCATCCGATTTCAAATGGATGGTCATAGTTGTCCGTCCGGGTCTAGATCGCAGCCTCACGCACGAAAAAAATCTCCTACCTATTCAGCCATGTGACGAGACGGGACGCTACATATTTTCGCCCACCATTGCCGCCTCGCCTTCCCCACTAAGCCGTTCATCGTTTCGTATAATTAAGCAGATGGATTTCTCCCAAAGATGCAGTCATCTTTGAGACTCCACCACGCAGCCACCGTATAGCGGGAGCCATCGCTCAGGGAAGAGACACAGGAGGATGGATCATGGAGGAGGGCCTAGTTATCGACCACGTGCAGGGATGTAGCCTGTAGGTACCCCATGGCGGCGGCAGACGAGCAAGGCAGGAGGACCTCCTTCACGTCTATTCCCTCCAGCTGCCTCGTGCCTTTCCCCTCACAAAGGTACTACCCGATCTGAATCTTTTCCCATCTCTAATTCCTGCAATTTCACAGGTTGAGAATCTTCTATGTCTCCGGCCGTCCGGCCAATCTAAATACTCGCTGTTACTTTCTTTGACAAACAGAGAATAATGTAACTAAGCAATTTCGTCTAATTTCTGCAGATAATTCGGATTTATTTAACTAACTCTACCGGTCTAAAGTTTCTTCTTAAAACAATCAGTTGGTAGATTGGATTGATTTCTGCAACTTACGATGGAACAATCAGTAGCTGAATTTCTGCAGATTACGATGGCCTTTTCAATGGAGTTTCTTGATTCTCTTTTTTCGGATCACTAAATGCTTTTTCGCTGCGGGATTCACATGATTACATGCTAATTGCAGCTTTTGAGGAAAAATTCTGCAGAGACAGTTATTCGGTTGCTATATCAATAGAATAGAAGAAGCGGGAGTATCCAATTCAGAAATCAACATATATTATTCTTATTTCTTTATAATCATATATCATGCCAGGCATTGGTACAATCAATTAATCGTATCTGATTACTCATCTCCTCCGAAACAAGTATTCAACTGTTTTGGTTTTGATTTGACATCAGTTGTTTCTATGGCCATGATGACTAGATCGAAGCACTGGATCACGACTAGATCAAAGCATTTGTTAACAAGTATCAGTAAGTAGGTCAAAGCATCTTCACCTTTTCAGATTAAGCACAAGGTATCATTCTGGTTGAATAGTCCGAGGACGTGTTGGTGATGAAAATTTAAATTGTTGTGCTATGAAGATTTTCGTATGTATTCGCTCGATTCTTCCCTATGCGTACAAATTAACATTGTTGTGATGCACATACACTTCAGGTATGAAATATTTGACCATGTTTGCATAATATACATGTATTTAACATCATCATGAAGCTTAATACACAGCTTATTTATATTGTGATGGGCTGGAATATTGGATTATGGATATATAGGTAAATCCACAACGTTCTTCATTTGTTTTTGTTTTGAATCCTATTGTTTTGACATGCCTATTTTGGTGCTCACTTTAAATCCTACAATGACGGTAGTGTGCTACCATAAGAAAAATAGATCTGACGATTTTAGAATCATCATGGTTATATAGATTATGTGGGATAAAGATGTAGTCATCTTCTTGAAATAGTTATAACAATCCTATCTGTATACCACAATTATTTCTGCAATTTGTTATACGTGAGCTTTTTTAAAAAAAGTTCCTTTCTACATGCAAGTGGAAGTGCATTGTAGTGGATGACCGTACTTATAAATCCGCCAACAAACATGTACACATATTTTTGTGACCTTTTTATGAGTTTATCGACGCTTCCTAATTATGAAAAAATGAAGAAAAAAATTGTACCCGTGTGTACTCATGCTTTTAGCTTTGAATGATATTCCTGCATATATATATCTATATTTTTTATCTTTGAAATACTATGTGTCCCGCAGCAACGCGCGGAGTATCAACTAGTTATAGATACGTTTGAGACGTATCACTGGGCCCACTCTGATTCATCATGCGGCGTTTGCGGTTCTCATTGGCTTGATGCAGTTTGTCCTCCATCTGGATGGCTGAGTCCACCAGAGCTTCTAAGTCAGCAAAGGGATGTTGACCAGCACAGTCTGCATCTCATCATGCAGTCCGTTCAGAAATCTTTCCTTCTTCTTTTCAGTGGTGTCGGTTTCATCCGGGGCGTACCTTGACAGAGTAAGAAATCTGTCGCGGTATTCTACCACGGACATTCTGCCTTGCTTGAGTTCCCGGAACTCATCCCTCATCTTCTTTATCAGACCCGGGGGCACGTGATACTTGCTGAACTTGAGCTTGAAATCTGCCCAAGTCATTATCTGTCCGGCATTCATGGCACGGGTGCTGGTCCACCAGGCTCTGGCCGGTCCTGCTAAGTAATGAGTGGCGAACAAGACTTTCTGCGGCTTCGACTCCCACAACTTCCAGGTTGTTCTCCATGGTCTGGAGCCAGTCATCGGCATCAAGTGGCTCTTCGGTTTTGTTGAACATAGGAGGGTTGGTGTTTTGAAAGTTCTTCAGCTTTGACCCAGGGTGATCATGGTTTCCATGGCCTTGGTTCCTGTTAGCAATCTATTGCAGTGCGGCAATGTTGGCTTGTCTTTCAGCTCTTTCAGCCTCTCTATCGGCCATCATCATCTGCAGCATTTGCAGCATGTCATCCTGATTGGTGCTGCGGGTTGGAGGGGCCATCTGAACATTGAGATAGATCATGAGATGAGAGGGAATTTTTCTAAGGCTTGTTTTTGGGTAAGTTAGAAGTTTAAAACTTGAGTACTTGTCATGTTGAAAACAAACAACACTTTCATTCATTTCAAACAACACACATTACAAGCTAACACATTAATGGTTTTAAGAACCATTTCTCCATGCTACGCTACAAGGGACCCTGATACAAACTCACACCTACGCAAGTGAACAAGTGAAACTACTCATCATCTACATCTATCGGGATGTAGTCATCGTCTCCGGCCTCCATGAACTCATAGTCCTCCACATCAGTGTTCTTGATAAGGAGTTTCCCGATCTTCTCAGTAAGCAACGGTGGTGATGATGATCACGGGGTGATGGCAGCGGAGAAACACGACGATGTAGTGGATGATAACTTGTATGACGCAACGAGATCTCTCGATTGGTCCCTGTCGCCGGATGCAACAGCTCTCAACCCTGCAAGATATTCGCAACTCCACACACTTGCGCACGTAGCCGCCGACCACGAAGCGGTAAGTTGCAACCGTCTAATTCCCAATGGAACAGCAGATCACACAAGACTTAAACGGGATCTACACAATATCCAAGCAATATGGTGTAGGGAATTCAATAGTTTTGCGAGCAAACAACTAAGAACTAGGGTTTATCTTAAACGTGGTCTAAAGCAACTAGGGGGCGTCCCGGGCACTTATATAGGTGTCCGGGACGAGTTCTGAGTCGAAAAGATACAAAAATAACCGACCCGGAATAGATCCGGTCGAGACAGACTCGGACCGGTCCGGTCCGGGATCCGGTGGACCGGGCTGTGGACCGGGCTGTCCGGTCCGTGGTCCGGTCGGACCGGGTTCGGACCGGCCGGTCCGGTTGGTGGTCCGGTCAACCGGTCGGAAACCGGGAAGCTGCGAGTTTCCGGTCTCGCCCGGTACGATAAATTCCCTCCGGTTGGTGGCCGGTTTACGACCGGTCGACCGGGCCGAGGGACCGGGCTGGCCGGTCTGGGGGCCGGTCTGACCGGGTTCTGGACCGGCCTGGACTTCTTCTTCTCCTCTCGCGCATTCCTCCCGCTCCTCCCTCGCGCGTCCACGAGATATCTTCATGTCCAGCTCCATGTCCAGCTTCACGGCCTTCTTGACGTCCGTCTTCACGTCCAGTTGCTCCTCTCCTCGTGCGATGCATGTCTCCTCTTGATACCTGATGATACATAAGTAATAGGACTTAGGCAGTATAAAGTTCTCATCAATCAAAGTACCGTTTAGAAACAAGTTCACCTGTTGTTTAAGTAGCTTCGCACGAGCTCTTGTAATTGGTCCAATCCGAACTTCATTGGACTTGAGCTTCACAGCAGGTTCATCTTCATTTGTTAATGACGGAGGTAGTAGTGAGGTAGGGATGTCCTCATCATCTCCCCCCCCTTCAAAAGGCGTCGACCCCGACGCTCCAAGGTCTTCTCCGTCATATGGTGTCAAATCAGCAACATTGAAAGAATTACTGACACCAAACTCATCAACTGGAAGATCTATCGAGTATGCATTATCATTGATCTTGGCAAGCACTTTGTAAGGACCAGCACCACGAGGCTTCAACTTAGACTTTCGCAGCTTCGGGAACCTATCCTTGCGAAAATGTACCCAGATCCATATCACCAGGCTTGAACAACATCTCTTTGCGCTTCTTGTTCATCCTTGCAGCATTGCTCTTGCCTTTCTTCTCGATCAACTATTTAGTCTTCACATGGATCTTACGCACAAAATCTGCCCTCTTGGATGCCTCCATATTAACTCTCTCATGTATGGGTAAAGGCAACAAGTCAAGTGGAGTAATGGGTTTGAAACCATACACCACCTCAAAAGGACACAGCTCCGTGGTAGAATGTACCGCCCTGTTGTAAGCAAACTCTACATGCGGCAAACACTCTTCCCACTCCTTCGGGTTCTTCTTGATCATGGATCTCAACAGTTGTGACAAGGTTCGATTCACCACTTCAGTTTGACCATCAGTTTGAGGATGACAAGTAGTACTGAACAGTAGCTTTGTCCCCAGCTTTCCCCAAAGTGTCTTCCAGAAGTAGCTCATGAACTTCACATCACGATCAGAAACAATAGTCTTCGGGACTCCATGTAGTCGAACAATCTCCCTGAAAAACAGGTTAGCAATATGCGACGCATCGTCGCTTTTGTGGCAGGCAATAAAGTGTGACATCTTAGAAAATCTGTCCACTACCACAAATATAGAATCATGGCCTCTTTTAGTACGCGGCAAACCCAACACAAAATCCATACTAATATCTTCCCAAGGTGTAGTAGGTGCCGGTAACGGAGTATACAAACCGTGAGGCTTCAGCTTGGACTTGGACTTGTTGCAAGTAATGCACCTCTTCACATACCTGTCCACGTCCCGCCTCATCTTTGGCCAATAAAAATGATCAGCGAGCATGAGTAGCGTCTTCTCACGCCCAAAGTGACCCATCAAACCTCCGGCATGTGATTCCTGCAATAAGAGCAAACGCACGGACGATTCCGGAACACATAGTTTGTTAGCTCTAAACAAGAACCCATCATGTATGTGATATTTTTCCCATGCTTTACCAAGAGCACATAAGCGATATGGTTCAGCAAGATCATGATCGATAGCATACAAATCACATAGTATCTCTAAACCAGGAATTTTAACATCAAGTTGAGTTAATAGCATATTCTTCCTAGATAAAGCATCAGCAACAATATTATCTTTTCCCTTCTTATGTTTAATAATGTATGGAAAAGACTCAATGAACTCAACCCACTTAGCTAGACGCTTATGCAAAGTAGATTGGGCTTTCAGGTATTTTAAAGCTTCATGATCGGAATGTATGATAAATTCTTTTGGCCACAAATAATGTTGCCAAACCTCAAGAACTCTAATTAAAGCATACAATTCTTTATCATATATAGGATAGTTCAACTTAGCACCAGAAAGTTTCTCAGAAAAATATGCAATTGGGCGACCCTCTTGCATCAATACACCACCAATTCCAATACCACTAGCATCACATTCAATCTCAAATTGCTTATTGAAATCGGGAAGTGCAAGCAACGGTGCAGAAGTTAACAATCGTTTCAGTTCATCAAAAGCATGATCTTGGGCAACGCCCCACTCAAAAACAACACCCTTTTTAGTCAATTCATTCAAAGGTGCAGCAATAGTAGAAAAATTGGGCACAAAACGGCGATAAAACCCAGCTAGACCATGAAAACTTCTAACTTGACTCACATTCATGGGAGTAGGCCAATTTTGAATAGCTTCAATTTTAGACACATCTACTTCTACTCCATGCTTAGAGACAACATAACCCGAAATATGACCTTATCTTTGCAAAATGTGCACTTCTCAAGATTACCATAGAGTTTATTATCACGCAACACTTGCAAAACATGTCGAATATGTATAGTATGATCAGATTCATTGCGGCTGTAGATTAATATGTCATCAAAGTATACAACCACAAAATTGCCAATAAATTCACGCAAAACATGGTTCATTAGTCTCATGAAAGTGCTAGGTGCATTAGTTAACCCAAAAGGCATTACTAACCACTCATATAAACCAAATTTTGTTTTAAAGGCTGTTTTCCACTCATCCCCTTCTTTCATCCTAATTTGATGATAACCACTACGCAAATCAATCTTAGAGAACACAGCAGCACCACTCAATTCATCTAGCATATCCTCTAAACGGGGAATAGGATGACGATATCGAATAGTAATGTTGTTTATAGCTCTACAATCTACGCACATACGCCAAGTACCATCTTTCTTAGGAACTAGAATAACAGGAACAGCACAAGGACTAAGGCTTATGCGGATATAACCTTTGTCGAGCAGCGCTTGTACTTGCTTCTGTATCTCCTTTGTCTCTTCGGGATTAGTGCGATATGGCGCCCTATTGGGTAGCGATGCTCCGGGAATCAAGTCAATTTGATGCTCAATACCTCGCAATGGTGGTAGTCCTGCGGGTACCTCCTCCGGAAACACGTCGCCGAATTCCTGCAAAACACTAGAAACACCAAGAGGAAGAGGGGTCATGTCGTTAGAAACCAAAACCGTACCCCTGTACAAAAGCACAAGAGGCATGGCCGTAGGATCCTCACTAAATTCTCTCATGTCTTCTTTGGTGGCTAATGAGACTAAGGAATTCACTCTCTCACTTTTCGTTATATCACTCACGGCATTACAATTCTCTCGCCTATCTATGGATGCATCCTCCAAATTCACTTCAATCTTCTGACGAGACTCATTGACAATGCTGTTCGGTGACATAGGCTGTAAGTTAATTTTCTTGCCCTTGTACTCCAAGTGATATGTATTGGCTCGGCCATTGTGTTGCACGAACGGTCATAGAGCCAAGGCCGACCCAATAAGAGGTGACAAACCGTCATAGGAACCACATCAAAATCAATGCAATCCTTATACGGTCCAATCTCAAACTCAACACGCACCATATGGTTTACCTTCATCTCACCATTGTCGCTCAACCACTGAATATAATATGGATGCGGGTGCGGTAGGTACTTCAACTTCAGCTTGGTGCATAACTCCTTGCTTGCTAAATTGCGGCAACTCCCGCCATCAATAATGACCTTGCAAGCCTTGTCAGGACCAACCAAAGCTTTGGTTTGGAACAAATTGCAGCGCTGAGAAGATGCACTAGGCAACACATTAAGAGCACGTTGCGACACAACAATGGTACGAGCATCAGAAGGATATGCATCTTCACCATCAGTGTCATAGTCATCATCATCTGGAGCATTTGGATCAACATCATCTCCAGTCTCATACTCATTGTCCTCATTGATAAACATGACTTTGCGGTTAGGACAATCTCTCTTGAAGTGACCCTTGCCACCACATGTATGGCAAAGCATATCGCGGTTGCGCGTTGTAGACACACCAGAACCACTCGTACTTGCCGCAGTTTCGGACTTCTTTGCATTAGATACATTGGAGACCGGTTTACTAGGCGGAGTAGAGTAAGGAACGGAGCGCGTCGACGGTGCCGGCGCCGTAGAGGGCGCGCGGGGTGTAAACGCCCAGCTCCCGTAGCACGTCCTTTAACCTTTGCTTCTTCAGACCAACTGTGATTCAGCTTCTCTTGCATGATGTAACAATTGATTCATATCGGTGTAGGTGTAATGACGAACAATGCCTTTAACGTCATACTTCAATCCATTGAGAAAACGCTGCATTGTCATCTCTAGAGACTCACGGACACGACCACGCTGCATAAGCATCTCCATCTCCATGTAGTACTCATCAACAGTCTTCACACCTTGCCTCAATAGTGTTAGCTTATCAAATATATTCCGCATGTAATTTGTAGGCACAAAACGAGAAGTCATAACTTCCTTCATAGCACGCCATGTACGGATAGGTTGTGCACCATCTTCGTCGCGGTTACGAATCAAAGAATCCCACCAACGTAATGCATAACCATCAAATTCGAAGAAGCAAGCTTGATCTTCTTATCTTCAGAGTAGTTGGGATGTAAACTCCATAACTTCTCAATCTTGAGCTCCCAAGTGAGATATTCTTCAACATCAGCTCCTCCTTCAAACTTGGGTATGGAAAACTTGGGCTTACCCAATCCATCTTCTTCATCTTGCCCACGACCATTACGGCCAAGTGGAGCCCAACCACGCGGACGATGACCACGAGGCGCACCACGAGCATTGTGTACGTCATCTTCAAGCTCAGGGTCTTCATCATCGTCTTGTTGTTGTTGTGCAGTCAAATTCTCAATAGCGAGGCGCATATCGGCAAGATTGCGCTCGTATATCGATCATTTGATCAGCCAAACCAGTGACGGTGACATTAGTAGCATCCAACGTCTGTTTGATCTCGTCAACTGTACCCTTAAGCTCATCATCCTTAGTGCGGAATTCACGTCGCATCTCGTTACGAAGAGCTTCATACTCCCTCCATGTGATGATATCTGCCGAATTCTTGTTTTCTCGATTAACAATCTTAGTATCACTAGCGGACATGATTAGTAGGTTAGTGCACTAAATCAAAAATATATGGTGGTACTCTCACAACTCACTCAAAACTCGATAAGAAAAGGAAATCTTACCGTTCCAAAGTAAATTAGTGTTGCTTACCACTTGTAGTAACAACTAGTGCACGGATGTAGCGAAGCGAATATCAAGGGTATAAGAACAATCACACGACAAAGCAGGATATATGTGGGGCTGTAGGTAGGCTACCTATTTGCACCAATAACAAGCTCTAGCGCTGACCGTAGACAACCAATGATACTCACACAAGGCGATATAATGGGACAAAGCAACTATATGTGGGAAAGGTTGCAATGCACAAGAGAGACGCTAGCAAAGCTCAACGAGACAGGCACAAGATTGCTCAACTACAAAGTGCGAGTAAAGAAAACTTAGGCCTTTCACTTGATTCAACTAGCACGACACTTTTTTTTTGTATTTTCCTTTTTGTATAACACACGCAGCTATGTAGCTCTTTTTGCTTCTTTTCAATTTTCTCTTTTTTTTTAAGACTCAACTCCTTGATAACACGGCCAACAAGATATGCAAAGCACCAAAACCCTAATGAGCAACCTGTCGAGCGGTAAAACTAGTCTCTTCTGGGGAAGTTCCTAGTCACGTATATCGAAAGGCTGTAGCTATGGTTTGGACAAACACACTGTATGCTATGTGGACTCGGAGTAAACAAAAACTGACTCTAGATGACAAACTAGATGAAAAGAAAACACAAACCCTAACAATTCTACTAGATGAAAGATAAAGATACGCAAAAACAACTACGAAAAGCAACTAAAACTCGAAATTAGTGCAATCTAAGGCTATGGCAAACCCTAACCCTAATTTTTTTTGGCTTTTTCTGGATAGGAAAACACTCACAACTCAACTATGGGGTGGATTGTGGATGGCTTACCGAGGAAAACTGGAAATCTGATACCAAGATGATAAGGGGTGTCCCGATCTTCTCAGTAAGCAACGGTGGTGATGATGATCACGGGGTGATGGCAGCGGAGAAACACGACGATGTAGTGGATGATAACTTGTATGACGCAACGAGATCTCTCGATTGGTCCCTGTCGCCAGATGCAACAGCTCTCAACCCCGCAAGATATTCGCAACTCCACACACTTGCGCACGTAGCCGCCGACCACGAAGCGGTAAGTTGCAACCGTCTAATTCCCAATGGAACAGACAGATCACACAAGACTTAAACAGGATCTACACAATATCCAAGCAATATGGTGTAGGGAATTCAATAGTTTTGCAGAGCAAACAACTAAGAACTAGGGTTTATCTTAAACGTGGTCTAAAGCAACTAGGGGGCGTCCTGGGCACTTATATAGGTGTCCGGGACGAGTTCTAGTCGAAAAGATACAAAAATAACCGACCCGAATAGATCCGGTCGAGACGGACTCGGACCGGTCCGGTGCTGGGATCCGGTCGACCGGGCTGTGGACCGGGCTGTCCGGTCTGTGGTCCGGTCGGACCGGGTTCTGGACCGGCCGGTCCGGTTGGTGGTCCGGTCAACCGGTCGGAAACCGGGAAACTGCGAAGTTTCCGGTCTCGCCCCGGTACGATAAATTCCCTCCGGTTGGTGGCCGGTTTACGACCGGTCGACCGGGCCAGGGACCGGGCTGGCCGGTCTGGGGGCCGGTCGGACCGGGTTCTGGACCGGCCTGGACTTCTTCTTCTCCTCTCGCGCATTCCTCCCGCTCCTCCCTCGCGCGTCCACGAGATATCTTCATGTCCAGCTCCATGTCCAGCTTCACGGCCTTCTTGACGTCCGTCTTCACGTCCAGCTGCTCCTCTCCTCGTGCGATGCATGTCTCCTCTTGATACCTGATGATACATAAGTAATAGGACTTAGGCGAGTATAAAGTTCTCATCAATCAAAGTACCGTTTAGAAACAAGTTCACCTGTTGTTTAAGTAGCTTCGCACGAGCTCTTGTAATTGGTCCAATCCGAACTTCATTGGACTTGAGCTTCACAGCAGGTTCATCTTCATTTGTTAATGACGGAAGTAGTAGTGAGATAGGGATGTCCTCATCAGTTCTCATCCTCTTCGAAGTCATCATCATCACTCAGGAAGGCTGCTCCTCCCTGAATGTCTTCACCTTCTTCTTCCATCTCCCTCAGCTGAGTCTCCTGAGCCTGAACAGTTGCCTCCAGGGCTGCTATCTTCGCGCGAAGGCGAGCGATGGTGGAGTCCTTCTTGGCTCGCTGCTGGCGGAGTGTCTTGCGATCCTTGGCCAGCATCTTGATGGTCTCAGTCTGCTGAGACAGGTGGAGGTGAGTCTGGTTGTCGTAGATGCGGGAGTTGTCCAGTTCCTTCTGGGTCTCGTGCAGCATATAGTCCAGATGCTCCACGTGGTGCTTCAGCTCGGGGTGTGACTACAGGTCCATGGGTCCTCCAATGGAGTCATGCCTCGCAAAGTGAGCGAAGCGAGAGTCCTGGATCCCAAACACATTCTGCCCGCACAGATGGGCAAGTGCTTCCTGAAGAGCACGAGCGAGTCCGTCCAGCCAGTTGCTCTCCCGGATGGTGAAGTGGATCCTCTCGGAAGTGGGAGGCTCCATCATGCCTCTCAGATCCGCAACGATGACCCGCTGTAGTTCCCCTCTGGGCTGGTCGTTGACTTGAGTTCCGAAGAACTCCGGGTGTGGGCGCCCGAGATGCTCAGACAAAGCATCCAAGTCCCTCTCGAAAATCAAGCTACCGCCATTGCCCAGCTGGTAAAACTTGGTCTGGTTGAGTGGCTCCATCTGTAAGTGAATTGGAGGAGTAAGTTAGAGAAGTGCAAGTGTATCAAAATTTTATGTAGAATTTCAAAGTGAAGCATGAATTTCATCTTTTGGAAAAGGTCTCAAGGGTAAGAGTGTGAATAAGTTTTTCGCAAATATTCACTTCATTGGTTTTTGAAACTAAGTTTTTCATACGTCCATTCTAACTAGGGTCTCCTGAGGTCAAACAATGGCTCTGATACCAACTTGTCAACACCCGGATTTTTAAGTCCAGATGCCTATTATGCCATACATCGCAATCCCAGGATGATTGTTTTTGCGAGACATAATAAGTTCATATCATAGCACATCATTCATTACGACACCATAATAGTCTTACAACAAAAAGGATCACATGATCCAGTCTCATTACAACACTTGATCTAAAGATCAGTACATAACACATAGCGGGGAATAGGTAGTAGAGTCCATCTATTCCACAGGCAACGCTTGACGTCAGGAGAAGCTCCTAGTTGTCATAGACGTCCTACTGTCCGTCCTCCCTATACTGCTGCTCTTCTTCATAGTCTAGCCATTTGAATAGCCAGGGACACAGCCGTTAGTACTTTCAAGTACTCGCAAACTAATACTAGTGTAAGCACTAACAGTTTTAGTGAGAATGTTCTAAGCTCTAGGTTATTTGCATAAAACCAGTTTTATTTCATAAGTATTTAGTAAACAAAGACTCTTCAATTGCCTAACTTAACTCAAATGGGAACATTAGTGTCATTCCCACAACTCTGTTGTGATTCAAATCAAAGTCACCCTTTTCAAGTTCAAATCACAGGTCACCTTTTGGAAAAGTTCTGATGACGGAATAATATGGCCTTTCCAACTGTCCATTGACCGAGGACGCGACTATTCGAATAGGTTTACACTCTGCAGAGGTTGCACACTTGTGCCACAACATTTGATTACATCCGTCAGGGATAACCCTGAATAATCATAACTCAGTATGCGGATTATCAACCATTAACCTTTCACTAACATGTCCTAGTATAGGAACCTCTCCCCATGAGCTTGGCCACCCAGTGATAACCAACTGCTATCCTGGGAACTGCACAGGGCTTGGGTAGTATATTCAACTCTTTTCACGTCATTTTACTTTCAACGGAGGCAGCCTCGGCATAACCTCTATAACGCTTGTTCAGCGGGAACCGATACTGATAACGCGTGAAGCACACGTCCGTTGGGAACCCCAAGAGGAAGTTGTGATGCGTACAGCAGCAAGTTTTCCCTCAGTAAGAAACCAAGGTTATCGAACCAGTAGGAGATGAAGGCCACGTGAAGGTTGTTGGTGAAGGAGTGTAGTGCGGCGCAACACCAGGGATTCCGGCGCCAACGTGGAACCTGCACAACACAATCAAAATACTTTGCCCCAACTTAAAGTGAGGTTGTCAATCTCACCGGCTTGCTGTAAACAAAGGATTAAACGTATGGTGTGGAGAATGATGTTTGCTTGCAAAGAACAACAGAGAACAGTAATTGCAGTAGATTGTATTTCAGATGTAAAAGAATGGACCGGGGTCCACAGTTCACTAGTGGTGTCTCTCCAATATGATAAATAGCATGTTGGGTGAACAAATTACAGTTGGGCAATTGACAAATAGAGAGGGCATAACAATGCACACACATATCATGATGACTACTATGAGATTTACTTAGGTCATTACGACAAATAACATAGACCGCTATCCAGCATGCATCTATGCCTAAAAAGTCCACCTTCGGGTTAGCATCCGCACCCCTTCCAGTATTAAGTTGCAAACAAGACAATTGCATTAAGTACTGTGCGTAATGTAAACAATACAAATATCCTTAGACAAAGCATTGATGTTTTATCCCTAGTGGCAACAACACATCCACAACCTTAGAACTTTCTGTCACTGTCCCAGATTCAATGGAGGCATGAACCCACTATCGAGCATAAATACTCCCTTTTGGAGTCACAAGTATCAACTTGGCCAGAGCCTCTACTAGCAACGGAGAGCATGCAAGATCATAAACAACACATATATGATAGATCAATAATCAACTTGACATAGTATTCCATATTCATCGGATCCCAACAAACACAACATGTAGCATTACAAATAGATGATCTTGATCATGATAGGCAGCTCACAAGATCTAAACATGATAGCACAAGAGGAGAAGACAACCATCTAGTTACTGCTATGGACCCATAGTCCAAGGATGAACTACTCACGCATCAGTCCGGAGGCGGGCATGGTGATGTAGAGCCCTCCGATGATGATTCCCCTCTCCGGAGGGTGCCGAAGGCGATCTTCAGAACCTCCCGAGATGAGGTTGACGGCGGCGGCGTCTCTGGAACTTTTCTCGTATCGTGGCTCTCGGGTACTAGGGTTTTCGCGACGGAGAGATTATATAGGCGAAGGGGCAGAGTCGGGGGACGCTCGAGGGGCCCACCCCATAAGGCGGCGCGGCCAGGGTGGGGCCGCGCCCCCCTGTGGTGTGGCCGCCTCGTCGCCCCTCTTCGTCTCCTCTTCGGACTTCTGGGAAGGCTCCATGGAAAATAAGACCGTGGGCTTTTGTTTCGTCCAATTCCAAGAATATTTCCTGTGTAGGATTTCTCAAACCAAAAACAGCAGAAAACAGAACTGGCGCTTCGGCACCTTGTTAATAGGTTAGTGCCGGAAAATGCATCAAAATTATATAAAGTGTATGTAAAACATGTGAGTATTGTCATAAAACTAGCATGGAACATAAGAAATTATAGATACGTTTGAGACGTATCAAGCATCCCCAAGCTTAGTTCCTACTCGCCCTCGAGTAGATAAACGATAACAAGGATAATTTCTGAAGTGACATGCTACTATCATAATCTTGATCAATACTATTGTAAAACATATGAGATGAATGAAGTGATTCCAAGCATTGGTAAAGATGATGATTAAACAACTGAATCATATAGCAAATACTTTTCATGAATAGTACTTTCAAGACAAGCATCAATAAGTCTTGCATAAGAGTTAACTCATAAAGCAATAGATTCTTAATAGAAGGTTTTGAAGCAACACAAAGGAAGATTTAAGTTTCAGCAGTTGCTTTCAACTTTCAACATGGATATCTCATGGATAATGTCAACACAAAGTAATATGATGAGTGCAATAAGAAAGTATGTAAGAATCAATGCACACAGTTGACACAAGTGTTTGCTTCTAAGACAGAAAGAAGTAGGTAAACTGACTCAACATAAAGTAAAAGAAAGTCCCTTCGCAGAGGGAAGCAGGGATTACTATGTGCTAGAGCTTTTTTATTTTGAAAACATGGAAACAATTTTTTCAACGGTAGTAATACTTCATATGTGTTATGCATAAAACCTCCTATAAGTTGCAAGCCTCATGCATCGAATAATAATAGTGCCCGCACATTGTCCTAGTTAGCTTGGACTTCCATGGATTATCATTGCATTACATATGTTTCAACCAAGTGTCACAAAGGGGTACCTCTATGCCACCTGTACAAAGGTCCAAGGAGATAAATCGCATTTGATTTCTCGATTTTGATAGATCTCAACTTGAGGACATCCATACCGGGACAACGTAGAAAACATATAATTGACTCCTCTTTAATGCTTTAAGCATTCAACAACAGGTAATAATCTCATAAGAGATTGAGGATTAATGTCCAAGCTGAAACTTCCACCATGATACATGGCTTTGGTTGGCGGCCCAATGTTCTTCTCTAACAATATGCATACTCAAACCATTTAACTCATGGCAAATCTCCCTTACTTCAGACAAGACAAACATGCATAGTAACTCACATGATATTCAACAAAGATGCAACAAGTTGATGGCGTCCCCAGAAACATGGTTACCGCTCAACAAGCAACTTATAAGAAATAAGATACATAAGCGACATATTCTTTACCACAATAGTTTTTAGGCTACTTTCCCATGAGCTATGTATTGCAAAGACAAGGAATGAAATTTTTAAAGGTAGCACGCAAGCAATTTACTTTGGAATGGCAGAAAAATACCACATAGTAGGTAGTTATGGTGGACACAAATGGCATAAGTTTTGGCTCAAGGTTTTGGATGCACGAGAAGCATTTCCTCTCAGTACAAGGCTTTGGCTAGCAAGGTTGTTTGAAGCAAACACAAGTATGAACCGGTATAGCAAAACTTACATAAGAACATATTGCAAGCATTATAAGACTCTGCACTGTCTTCCTTGTTGTTCAAACACTTTTACCAGAAAATATCTAGACTTTAGAGAGACCAATCATACAAACCAAATTTCAACAAGCTCTACGGTAGTTCTCCACTAATAGGTTTAAACTACATGGTGCAAGAGCTTAAACATGATCTACTTGAGAGCTCAAAACAATTGCCAAGTATCAAATTATTCAAGACAATATACCAAGTAACATGAAGCATTTTCTGTTTCCAACCAAATAGCAATAAACGAAACGACTTTCAACTTCGCCATGAACATTAAAAGTAAAGCTAAGAACACCAGTGTTCAATATGAAAAAGCGGAGCGTGTCTTTCTCCCACATAAGGAATGCTAGGATCCAATTTTATTCAAACATAAACAAAAATAAAAACACACAGACGCTCCAAGTAAAGCACATAAGATGTGATGGAATAAAAATATAGTTTCACTAGAAGTGACCTGATAAGTTGTTGATGAAGAAGGGGATGCCTTGGGCATCCCCAAGATTAGATGCTTGAGTCTTCTTGAAATATACAGGGATGAACCACGGGGGCATCCCCAAGCTTAGACCTTTCACTCTTCTTGATCATATTATATCATCCTCCTCTTTTGATCCTTGAAAACTTCCTCCACACCAAACTCAAAACAATCTCATTACAGGGTTAGTGCATAATCAAAAATTCACATGTTCAGAGAGGACACAATCATTCCCAACACTTCTGGACATTATCCAAAGCTACTGAAAGTTAATGGAGCAAAGAAATCCACTCAACACAGTAAAAGAGACAATGTGAAATAAAAAGGCAGAATCTGTCAAAACAGAACAGTCCGTAAAGACGAATTTTTTCGAGGCACTTAACATGCTCAGATGAAGAAGATCAAATTGAATGAAAGTTGCATACATATCTGAGGATCACGCATGAATTTTTGCAGAATTTTGAGGTTCTCCTACAGAGAGATCTACTCAAATTCGTGACAGCTAAAAATCTGTTTCTGCGCAGAAATCCAAATCTAGTATCAACTTTACTATCAAAGACTTTACTTGGCACAACAATGCAATAAAGATACAAAGGTATTTCTATAGTAGTAACAAACACCTTGACTATAATATAAAACAAAAATTGCAGAAATGAAATAATGGGTTGTCTCCCATAAGCGCTTTTCTTTAACGCCTTTCAGCTAGGCGCAGAAAGTGAAAATCAAGTACCATCATCCTTATCAGAGTTGGGGGTTTTCTCAACGATGCATTGTATCTTATCTATGTAAGTTTCAAAGGCTCCTCTTTCATTGCTTTTAGGCTTACTATCCTCCTCAAATAAATTTTCAGGAACAATCCAATCAAAATTTCTTTTCTAGTGCCTCATGCATTCCTATGAGCTTATAAGGTATTGGTACTTTAGTCTCCCCCTCACAATTGGCTTCATTAGTGTACTTTAGCCTATATTTTTCCATCTTTTCAAGGGCATTTGCAAAATTGGTATAAAAGCCAAGCATCTTATGTTGAATAAAGACTTTTCTAGCCTCTCTAGCTACATCACCAAATTCTTTAAGAAGGGTTTCTAAAACAAAATCTTTCTTCTCTCCTTCTTCCATATCACAGAGTGTAAGAAACATATGTTGCATTATAGGATTAAGATTAACAAATCTAGCTTCCAACATGTGCACTAATGAGGCAGTAGCAATTTCATAAGTAGGAGCAAGTTCTACCAAGGATCTATCTTCAAAATCTTTAACCGTACTAACATGAGTGAAAAATTCTTCTATATTATCTCTTCCAATGATAGACCCACGTCCTACTGGTATATCTTTCAAAGCGAACTTAGGACGAAGCATGATGAAATAAACAAAGGTAAACTGATAAATAAAGTAAATGCAAGTAACTAATTTTTTTGTGTTTTTGATATAAAGAAAGCAAACAAAACAGAAAATAAAATAAAGCAAGACAATAAAAAAAAGTAAAGAGATTGGGTGTGAGAGACTCCCCTTGCAGCGTGTCTTGATCTCCCCGGCAATGGCGCCAGAAAAAGAGCGTGATAACGCGTGAAGCACACGTCCGTTGGGAACCCCAAGAGGAAGGTGTGATGCGTACAGCAGCAAGTTTTCCCTCAGTAAGAAACCAAGGTTATCGAACAAGTAGGAGATGAAGGCCACGTGAAGGTTGTTGGTGAAGGAGTGTAGTGCGGCGCAACACCAGGGATTCCGGCGCCAACGTGGAACCTGCACAACACAATCAAAATACTTTGCCCCAACTTAACAGTGAGGTTGTCAATCTCACCGGTTTGCTGTAAACAAAGGATTAAACGTATGGTGTGGAGAATTATATTTGCTTGCAAAGAACAACATAGAACAATAATTGCAGTAGATTGTATTTCAGACGTAAAAGAATGGACCGGGGTCCACAGTTCACTAGTGGTGTCTCTCCAATAAGATAAATAGCATGTTGGGTGAACAAATTACAGTTGGGCAATTGACAAATAGAGAGGGCATAACAATGCACATACATATCATGATGACTACTATGAAATTTACTTAGGGCATTACGACAAAGAACATAGACCGCTATCCGAGCATGCATCTATGCCTAAAAAGTCCACCTTCGGGTTAGCATCCGCACCCCTTCCAGTATTAAGTTGCAAACAACAGACAATTGCATTAAGTACCGTGCGTAATGTAAACAATACAAATATCCTTAGACAAAGCATTGATGTTTTATCCCTAGTGGCAACAGCACATCCACAACCTTAGAACTTTCTGTCACTGTCCCAGATTCAATGGAGGCATGAACCCACTATCGAGCATAAATACCCCCTCTTGGAGTCACAAGTATCAACTTGGCCAGAGCCTCTACTAGCAAAGGAGAGCATGCAAGATCATTGATGTCTACGTTCCCCCTCCTTTCCTGTAGACAGTGTTGGGCCTCCAAGAGCAGAGGTTTGTAGAACAGCAGCAAGTTTCCCTTAAGTGGATACCCAAGGTTTATCGAACTCAGGGAGGAAGAGGTCAAAGATATCCCTCTCATGCAACCCCGCAACCACAAAGCAAGAAGTCTCTTGTGTCCCCAACACACCAAATAGGTGCACTAGTTCGGCGAAGAGATAGTGAAATACAGGTGGTATAAATAAGTATGAGCAAGTAGCAACGGTGCCGGAAAAGTGCTTGGCGTGTAGTTGATGGTGGTGGTATTGCAAGCAGTAGTAACGCGAGTAAAACGAGTAAACAAGCGAGTAGTAACCAAGCGAGTAGTAAACAAGCGGTAGTAACTCAGCAGTATTTAGGAACAAGGCCTAGGGATTACACTTTCACTAGTGGACACTCTCAACATTGATCACATAACAGAATAGATAAATGCATACTCTACACTTTTGTTGGATGATGAACACATTGCGTAGGATTACACGAACCCTCAATGCCGGAGTTAACAAGCTCCACAATAATGCTCATGTTTAAGTAACCTTTAGTGTAAGATAGATCAACGCTACTAAACCAAGTACTAGCATAGCATGCACACTGTCACCTTCATGCATATGTAGGAGGAATAGATCACATCAATATTATCATAGCAATAGTTAACTCCATAATCTACAAGAGATCATGATCATAGCATAAACCAAGTACTAACACGGTGCACGCACTCGTCACCTTTGCACACATGCGGGAGGAATAAACTACTTTAATAACAAATCACTAGAGTAGCACATAGATAGTAGTGATACAACATGCTGCAATCATAAAGAGATATAAATAAGCACCTCACTATGCCATTCAACGAGTGAATAAGTATTCCGTGAAATCTAGCCTAAGAGACCCACACGGTGCACACACTTGTCACCTTTACACACGTGGGACTAGGAGTCTCCGGAGATCACATAGGTAAAACTCACTTGACTAGCATAATGACATCTAGATTACAAGCATCATCATATGAATCTCAATCATGTAGGGCAGCTCATGAGATTATTGTATTGAAACACATAGGAGAGAGATGAACCACATAGCTACCGGTACAGCCCCGAGCCTCGATGGAGAACTACTCCCCCCTCATGGGAGCAGCAGCGGTGATGAAGATGGCGGTGGAGATGGCAGCGGTGTCGATGGAGAAGCCTTCCGGGGCACTTCCCCGCTCCGGCAGGGTGCCGGAACAGAGATCCTGTCCCCGCGATCTTGGCTTCGCGATGGCGGCGGCTCCGGCGGGTTTCGTGGGTTTCGTCAATTGGTATCGGGTTTTCCGATCCAGGGGCTCTTTATAGGCGGAGAGGCGGCGCAGGAGGGCTGACAGGGGGGCCACACCATAGGGCGGCGCGGCCCCCCTCGGCCGCGCCGGCCTAGGGTTTGGTGGCCCCGTGGCCCCCCTCCGGTCCTTCCCGGGTGTTCTGGATGCTTCCGATGAAAATAGGAACTTTGGCGTTGATTTCGTCCGATTCCGAGAATATTTCGTTACTAGGATTTCTGAAACCAAAAACAGCGAGAAAACGAGAACCGGCACTTCGGCATCTTGTTAATAGGTTAGTTCCAGAAAATGCACGAATATGACATAAAGTGTGCATAAAACATGTAGATAACATCAATAATGTGGCATGGAACACAAGAAATTATCGATACGTTGGAGACGTATCAGCATCCCCAAGCTTAGTTCTGCTCGTCCCGAGCAGGTAAAACGATAACAAAGATAATTTCTGGAGTGACATGCCATCATAAACTTGATCATACTATTTGTAAAGCATATGTAGTGAATGCAGCGATCAAAACAATGGTGATGACATGAGTAAACAAGTGAATCATAAAGCAAAGACTTTTCATGAATAGCACTTCAAGACAAGCATCAATAAGTCTTGCATAAGAGTTAACTCATAAAGCAATAATTCAAAGTAAAGGTATTGAAACAACACAAAGGAAGATGAAGTTTCAGCGGTTGCTTTCAACTTGTAACATGTATATCTCATGGATAATTGTCAATGCAAAGCAATATAACAAATGCAATATGCAAATATGTAAGAATCAATGCACAGTTCACACAAGTGTTTGCTTCTTGAGGTGGAGAGAAATAGGTGAACTGACTCAACAATAAAAGTAAAAAGAATGGTCCTTCAAAGAGGAAAGCATCGATTGCTATATTTGTGCTAGAGCTTTGATTTTGAAAACATAAAGAGAGCATAAAAGTAAAGTTTTGAGAGGTGTTTGTTGTTGTCAACGAATGGTAGCGGGTACTCTAACCCCCTTGCCGGACAAACCTTCAAAGAGCGGCTCCCATTTTATTTTATTTTTGGATGGCACTCCTTCCAACCTTTCTTTCACAAACCATGGCTAACCGAATCCTCGGGTGCCTGCCAACAATCTCATACCATGAAGGAGTGCCTTTTTATTTTAGTTTTATTATGATGACACTCCTCCCAACCTTTGCTTACACAAGCCATGGCTAACCGAATCCTTCGGGTGCCGTCCAACAATCACATACCATGGAGGAGTGTCTATTTTTAGTTTGTTAATTTGGGACTGGGAATCCCATTGCCAGCTCTTTTTGCAAAATTATTGGATAAGCGGATGAAGCCACTAGTCCATTGGTGAAAGTTGCCCAACAAGATTGAAAGATAAACACCACATACTTCCTCATGAGCTATAAAACATTGACACAAATAAGAGGTAATAAATTTTGAATTGTTTAAAGGTAGCACTCAAGCAATTTACTTTGGAATGGCGGAGAAATACCATGTAGTAGGTAGGTATGGTGGACACAAATGGCATAGTGTTGGCTCAAGTATTTGGATGCATGAGAAGTATTCCCTCTCGATACAAGGTTTAGGCTAGCAAGGTTGTTTGAGGCAAACACAAGGATGAACTAGTACAGCAAAACTCACATAAAAGACATATTACAAGTATTATAAGACTATACATCGTCTTCCTTGTTGTTCAAACACCTTACTAGAAATTATCTAGACCTTAGAGAGACCAATTATGCAAACCAAATTTTAGCATGCTCTATGTATTTCTTCACTAATGGGTGCAAAGTATATGATGCAAGAGCTTAAACATGAGCACAACAATTGCCAAGTATCACATTACCCAAGACATTTATAGCAATTACTACATGTATCATTTTCCAATTCCAACCATATAACAATTTAACGAAGGAGAAACTTCGCCATGAATATTATGAGCTAAGAACACATGTGTTCATATGAACCAGCGGAGCGTGTCTCTCTCCCACACAAGCATGATGTAATCCAATTTATTCAAACACAAACAAAAACAAAAGCAAACAAACAGACGCTCCAAGAAAAAGCACATAAGATGTGGCCGAATAAAAATGTAGTTTCAGGGGAGGAACCTGATAATTTGTTGATGAAGAAGGGGATGCCTTGGGCATCCCCAAGCTTAGACGCTTGAGTCTTCTTGATATATGCAGGGATGAACCACCGGGGCATCCCCAAGCTTAGAGCTTTCACTCTCCTTGATCATAGTATATCATCCTCCTCTCTTGACCCTTGAAAACTTCCTCCACACCAAACTCGAAACAACTCGTTAGAGGGTTAGTGGACAATAAAAATTAACATGTTCAGAGGTGACACAATCATTCTTAACACTTCTGGACATTGCATAGAGCTACTGGACATTAATGGATCAAAGAAATTCATCCAACATAGCAAAAGAGGCAATGCGAAATAAAAGGCAGAATCTGTCAAAACAGAACAGTCCGTAAAGATGGATTTTATTAGGCCACCAGACTTGCTCAAACGAAAATGCTCAAATTGAATGAAAGTTGCGTACATATCTGAGGATCATGCAAGTAAATTGGCATAATTTTCTGAGCTTCCTGCAGGGCAGTGGGCTCAGATTCGTGACAGCAAAGAAATCTGGAACTGCGCAGTAATCCAAATCTAGTACTTACTTTTCTATCAACGACTTTACTTGGCACAACAAAACACAAAACTAAGATAAGGAGAGGTTGCTACAGTAGTAAACAACTTCCAAGACACAAATATAAAACAAAGTACTGTAGCAAAATAACACATGGGTTATCTCCCAAGAAGTTCTTTCTTTTTAGCCATTAAGATGGGCTCAGCAGTTTTAATGATGCACTCGCAAGAAATAGTATGTGAAGCAAAAGAGAGCATCAAGAGGCAAATTCAAAACATATTTAAGTCTAACATGCTTCCTATGCATAGGAATCTTGTAAATAAACAAGTTCATGAGGAGCAAAGTAACAAGCATAGGAAGATAAAACAAGTATAGCTTCAAAAATTTCAGCACATAGAGAGGTGTTTTAGTAACATGAAAACTTCTACAACCATATTTTCCTCTCTCATAATAACTTTCAGTAGCAACATGAGCAAACTCAACAATATAACTATCACATAAAGCATTCTTATCATGAGTCTCATGCATAAAATTATTACTCTCCACATAGGCATAGTCAATTTTATTAGTTGTAGTGGGAGCAAATTCAACAAAGTAGCTATCATTATTATTCTCATCAAGTGTAGGAGGCATAGTATAATCACAACAAAATTTACTCTCAGCAGTAAGTGGCACAAAAAGACCACTATCATTATCATCATCGAAATAGGAGGCAAAGTATCATCAAAGAAAATTTTCTCCTCAATGCTTGGGGGACTAAAAATATCATGAAAACCAGCTTCCCCAAGCTTAGAACTTTCTATATCATTGTCAACAATGGTGTCCAAAGCGTTCATACTAATATTACTACCAAGCATGCAAAGAAGATTTCATAGGTTTTTTAATTTTCGCATCAAACAATCCATGTTTTAAATCAGGAAATAGAATAAGAAGCTCACTCTTGTACATTATGCCAAACTAGTGTAAACAAGAAACAACAAGATGCAATTGCAGGATCTAAAGGAAATAGCTTTGAGCACACACACAACGGCGCCGTGAAAAATACTTTACCTGGGACCGTAGTATGAGAGCCTTTTACCTTTCCTCCCCGGCAACGGCGCCGAGAAAAGTGCTTGATGTCTACGTTCCCCCTCCTTTCTCGTAGACGGTGTTGGGCCTCCAAGAGCAGAGGTTTGTAGAACAAGCAGCAAGTTTCCCTTAAGTGGATACCCAAGGTTTATCGAACTCGGGGAGGAAGAGGTCAAAGATATCCCTCTCATGCAACCCTGCAACCACAAAGCAAGAAGTCTCTTGTGTCCCCAACACACCAAATAGGTGCACTAGTTCGGCGAAGAGATAGTGAAATACAGGTGGTATAAATAAGTATGAGCAGTAGCAACGGTGCCAGAAAAGTGCTTGGCGTGTAGTTGATGGTGGTGGTATTGCAGCAGTAGTAACGCAGTAAAACAGTAAACAAGCAGTAGTAACCAAGCAGTAGTAAACAAGCAGTAGTAACTCAGCAGTATTTAGGAACAAGGCCTAGGGATTACACTTTCACTAGTGGACACTCTCAACATTGATCACATAACAGAATAGATAAATGCATACTCTACACTTTTGTTGGATGATGAACACATTGCGTAGGATTACACGAACCCTCAATGCCGGAGTTAACAAGCTCCACAATAATGCTCATGTTTAAGTAACCTTTAGTGTAAGATAGATCAACGCTACTAAACCAAGTACTAGCATAGCATGCACACTCGTCACCTTCATGCATATGTAGGAGGAATAGATCACATCAATATTATCATAGCAATAGTTAACTCCATAATCTACAAGAGATCATGATCATAGCATAAACCAAGTACTAACACGGTGCACGCACTGTCACCTTTGCACACATGCAGGAGGAATAAACTACTTTAATAACAAATCACTAGAGTAGCACATAGATAGTAGTGATACAACATGCTGCAATCATAAAGAGATATAAATAAGCACCTCACTATGCCATTCAACAGTGAATAAGTATTCTGTGAAATCTAGCCTAAGAGACCCACACGGTGCACACACTGTCACCTTTACACACGTGGGACTAGGAGTCTCCGGAGATCACATAGGTAAAACTCACTTGACTAGCATAATGACATCTAGATTACAAGCATCATCATATGAATCTCAATCATGTAGGGCAGCTCATGAGATTATTGTATTGAAACACATAGGAGAGAGATGAACCACATAGCTACCGGTACAGCCCCGAGCCTCGATGGAGAACTACTCCCCCCTCATGGGAGCAGCAGCGGTGATGAAGATGGCGGTGGAGATGGCAGCGGTGTCGATGGAGAAGCCTTCCGGGGCACTTCCCCGCTCCGGCAGGGTGCCGGAACAGAGATCCTGTCCCCCAGATCTTGGCTTCGCGATGGCGGCGGCTCTGGCAGGTTTCTGTGGGTTTCGTCAATTGGTATCGGGTTTTCTGATCCAGGGGCTCTTTATAGGCGGAGAGGCGGCGCAGGAGGGCTGACAGGGGGGCCACACCATAGGGCGGCGCGGCCCCCCCTCTGGCCGCGCCAGCCTAGGGTTTGGTGGCCCTGTGGCCCCCCTCTGGTCCTTCCCGGGTGTTCTGGATGCTTCCGATGAAAATAGGAACTTTGGCGTTGATTTCGTCCGATTCCGAGAATATTTCGTTACTAGGATTTCTGAAACCAAAAACAGCGAGAAAACAGGAACCGGCACTTCGGCATCTTGTTAATAGGTTAGTTCCAGAAAATGCACGAATATGACATAAAGTGTGCATAAAACATGTAGATAACATCAATAATGTGGCATGGAACACAAGAAATTATCGATACGTTGGAGACGTATCAATCATAAACAACACATATATGATAGATCAATAATCAACTTGACATAGTATTCAATATTCATCGGATCCCAACAAACACAACATGTAGCATTACAAATAGATGATCTTGATCATGATAGGCAGCTCACAAGATCTAAACATGATAGCACAAGAGGAGAAGACAACCATCTAGCTACCGCTATGGACCCATAGTCCAAGGATGAACTACTCACGCATCAGTCCGGAGGCGGGCATGGTGATGTAGAGCCCTCCGGTGATGATTCCCCTCTCCGGCAGGGTGCCAGAGGCGATCTTCAGAACCTCCCGAGATGAGGTTGACGGCGGCGGCGTCTCTGGAACTTTTATCGTATCGTGGCTCTCGGTACTAGGGTTTTCGCGACAGAGAGATTATATAGGCGAAGGGGAAGAGTCGGGGGACGCTCGAGGGACCCACCCCATAAGACGGCGCGGCCAGGGGTGGGGCCGCGCCCCCCTGTGGTGTGGCCGCCTCATCGCCCCTCTTCGTCTCCTCTTCGGACTTCTGGAAGGCTCCGTGGAAAATAAGACCGTGGGCTTTTGTTTCGTCCAATTCTGAGAAATATTTCCTGTGTAGGATTTCTGAAACCAAAAACAACAGAAAACAGGAACTGGCGCTTCGGCATCTTGTTAATAGGTTAGTGCCGGAAAATGCATCAAAATGATATAAAGTGTATGTAAAACATGTGAGTATTGTCATAAACCAGCATGGAACATAAGAAATTATAGATACGTTAGAGACGTATCACATACTAAGACACATAAATTTCCAGCTAAAGCCTTACCCATAATCAGGTATTGTGGGGGTACTCAAGAATTGGAATGGTATCGCATCCAGCCCAATCATCAGTTTTTATCAAATTCACCATGTCATTCAAGTCACATTCACCTTCAAAATCTTTCAATGGAATGACTCATCATTCCAAGGTTTTCAAAGTCATTTCATTTCACAAGTTCCCATCTAGAGTAGTCACTTTTTTGTTTTTAGCACTAGCAACTAGTCATGAGGGGTGCTAATTAGCTTGTATTGCTCTAGGCTAAATTTTATGCTCTTGTACTACTCTATATCTAGACCAAGTGAATCATGAATCAAAAGTAAACTTTGATAAACCAAAGTCAAAAGCTTGTAAGGTAAAAACTTGGATTGGGATCATTAAGCATAAAGTATTAGGTAAGAGTGCCTTGCTCTAGGAGAGCTTTGCACTAAGGTAGCTTGCAAGAATATTAGCTTGCCTTGAGTGGTGTATTGATCAAAGTTTTCTTCTTCTTCTTCCAAGTAGACCTCCTCCTCCTGGTACTCCTCGGTACTAGCGTCTATAATCGAATACGAGGTATACAATCACCAAATAAATCTTAAGGCTAGACTAAGCACTCAAATGGTTCACAAAAGCTATTCTAGCATCACCACATTATTCACATGTTGGTTGACTTGGTTTTCTTTTCAAGAGAAATAATTTCCTCTCATTGAAATAATCAATAGGGTTGTTATTTATGTTCTTTCAGAAATACTTTCCTCTCATTGAATCTTGTTTAAGATTTAATTTCCTCAAATAATAATAAGGTATGAGTACATGGTGACCAAGGTCAACACTTCATATCTATTATTTGGGAAAATGATTTAAATGAGGTGCTAGACCTCATGCATTTTAAATACTACTATTCCAACAATTTAATGTCCTTAAGTAACCCACTATGAGATGCTATAGACCAAAGTCAACACTTCATATTGAATTGCTTAGGACCATGATTTAAATGAGAGGGAACCCCTCATACTATTAAGAAATAATTTTGGAGAATTTTAAATGGACTAGAAATAGCCATATAGCCATTATTTTGCTCTAGCCCATGATCATACAAACAACTATGTGATGTTTTTACATATCTAAGTAGAGTATGTAAAATGTGATTTATGAGAGTTGGAATCAACCCAAAATCACTTAGGGTTGCAAAAGGCACTACCTTGTTATTTTTAGTACATTAATTCTACAATTAATCTAGGGTTGAGATCACTGGGGTTGATTAGGGCTTTTCACAAGCTTTCCAACAATGCCAAATTCACAAAATTTGGCCCAGTAGATCTTCCTGAATTTAAATTTGAAATTGGAGCCAGTATTGAATTTGTATTAAACTGAAAATCCCAAATTCAAACACTGGGCCTGCGCGAGAAAGCTAAACGGGCCGAAACGATTTTAAAACGCGAAAGCCAGCCCAACAGAGCGTCTCGCACGCGTGGGCTGCCTGACAGGGTGGGCTCCACCTGTCAGCGACTATTAAAACGCGAAACGGTAAGTTTCTGTCTGAGCCGCACGATTAGAACACGATCCAACGGATCCTGTGCATCGTCGTCGACGGTGAGATGGGGCTACTGGCGCGGCGAGAGGAGGGGGTCGGCGGCTCACCGGCGCTCCGGCGATCGTCGGCGAGGGTGCGTAGCGATGTTGTGGTCGACGACGGTTCGCCTGGTACAAGTGGCTTCTCCAGGGGCGGCTCCTAGCTCCGGCGGCTTCTGCGGCGGCTCCACGGGCTCCGATGGTGCAATTGGGTGGCTATGGTGGACAATGTTGAGCGGTGTGTGGTCGAAGAGGTCGAGTGAGAGGAGGGGATGCTGATGGTGTGAAGAGTTGAGAGAGGGGAGGCCTCCTTTTATAGCGGCGGAGCGAGGCCGAGGCGCGGGGCTCAGGTCGTCCATGGCGACGCGTCTACAGGGGCGCGGAGTGGCTGGCGATGACGCAGGCGAGTTGGCGCTGTCGCTGCGGTCACGCAGGGCTTGACGGCGGTGAAAACGAGGCCGTGACGAGGGCGGGAGCGTGACGGAGGCTTGCAGTACCGCGGCGGACGTCGGCGATGGTGGCGTCGTCTACAGCATTCCCGCGAGCAGGTGAGCGTGTCCTGGCGTCTCCTGGTGTCGTGGCGGAGCTGCTGGCGCGCGGAGAGAGCGAGGGGTGGCCTAGGTCAGCGGGGCGACGTCATGCTCTGGCGCGCTCCGGTGCGTGCCCGTGCGCGTCCTGGCGTGTGCTGGGCATTACTGGGCGTGCGTGTGCTGGCGCATGGCGTGCTCCTCTTCGTCGATGGCGAGTACCAGCGTGTCCATGAGAGTGAGAGGAGGCCTGCTGACATGGTTGTGCATGATGGAGTTGACCAGAGAGAGGAGTGGCATGGTGAGGTGCATGTCATGCACGGCATGGCCAAGTCTATGAAGATTTTGTGCATTTCAGTGTGTCTCCAGCCCTGGCGTCGTGCAAGGAGTAGATAGAGTTCCTAATGATGACATAGGATGGAGGGTTAGGGCAAAAACACACTGGACAAAGGCATGTATGGAGTTGGCAGCAAGGTGCACGCCATGTGTTCGGTCAAATGGCCGCATGAAAGTAATTTTCGAATTTTGCAATGATTTTTGGTGGAGTTCATTTAAATAAAGTTTGGCACACAATGGTGGTGGTGGTGTGCAAATTGAGTTGGTTTGTGAAATTTCAAAAGTGGCACAATCTTAAATCTGATTTGATGTCCCTACTTTGCTTGAGTATAACTTTGAATCTAGCAAGAATTTGCAGGGGTGGTCTTGACCAAAGTTGTTCACCTTGATGAGGTCTTGGATGAGGTGCAAAGAGTTGGGATTGTTTGGTTTACAAAACTCTTAAAACAGAGGCTCAAAGTGGGCATCATGAGATAAGTGGCAGATTTGACCATTATCTCATGTGAGCTCAATTTGAATTCTAATTTGATCTGGTTTGAGTTTCTTTGATTCTAAAGGTGTTATTAAGTGTTTAGAAACATTATTCAACCATTGGCACAAGTCAAATTGGCCTAGGTTAAGTATTTTCAAAAATGGCCATAAGCCATATGTGAGGGTTTTTGCAATTTTCTATTTTCTTTTTCTTCTTCTTTGTGCTTCTTTGTGATCTTCAAAGGATCAAAGGTAGGGTTTTAGTATCATTGGTGAGCACACAAGCAATCATCATGGCAATAACACAAGAATTGGGAAAGAGCACTATGCATGGCACATAAGTTAATAAAACTTTTTGTTGGTTCTAAATTTTGAATTTGGGAAACTCCTTTTATTTATTGAAATCTTGGGATGTTACAGACGTGTTCTGGAAGGCTCCGCTGGCAAACTCGAGTGGGCGATTCATGCGTGGAGATTGCTAGATCGGGTGGAATTCGGTCGTGCATACCCGTGTTTTACTCCGACCGTTTGGGTTTGGAGGGAGCGCTTGGAAGCTGATCTGGCTGTTAGTATCATGGAGCACATTCTCGTTTCATGGTGCTTGCGGAGAATCTCATGGATGCCGATATCTGTGCACTAACAAGGGTGGTTCGTGTCTATGAAGCGATGAATAATTGGCTTGGTGATTCGCGCATTGGAGCAGCGGTATGCAAGTGGGGGCAACTGCATAGGAGAAGTTCATAGTGTTACCTTTCAGGATAAAAATCCAAGCCTTAATTGGTTGTGTCTCCTCCTCGAAACAGGCTTTCACCCCGCTATATTAATATAGCACACAACCGATACAACATAGTATCCATGGCTGGAGCAAACAGCACAAGCATGCCCAAAAGAAAACATAAAAGAAAGAAAAGATAAACTAATGCCGAAAAGGTCGGATCGACGAAAACGGAAATGCCTCACAACCGCTGCGCCGGCCGGAGAATTCCCGCCACGCTCCTAGCACTTGGAAGCCCCGTGTACCAAGCAACATCTTCAAGAAGGGATGCGACTACGACACCGCTGCTGCCAGGAGTGGTCCTAGGGTTTCCCCCGGTACGCGCAAGGACGGGGAAACAAGGCTTCACCCAACGCCCTTCAAGAAGGAAGGGTCGCGCCCGTGGACGTCACTGCGTCGGTGTCGATGAAACTAACAGAGATTTCTCCCAACCCTCGTAACCCCGCCTTGGACACTCCATCGTGCTCCACCACACTCGCCGCCCACCACCTCGCGCCACCACGGTGTTGCAGGCACCAATGTTAAAGGCAATATCCTTGTTAAAGGCATTGTTTTGAGAGTGTGGACTTTTTTCAGGGTGAAAATCTTACATCTATGATTGAATGATGATGACGCTTGTGCACTATTTATTTTTTTGGAGTCGCTTGTGGAGAAGCTGAATCTCTGGTCTATCTTGGTGGTGTCATTACCGTTGTTTCAAAGAATATATCACTGTAGCAGACTTTTTTTTTGCTGTGTGCATTCATAATGTCGCTAGGACAATACAACGCTGGGTGCAATTGTTATCTCCGTGATATTAAAAATATACTCTTTGTCAAAAAAGATCCTATAGTTACCCAACAAGCCAAAATATGGTTTAAAATATGTAAGAGTTATAGGAGCTCGACGGTCGACACGTAAGAGCAAGCAAAATTGTATGTTGGTTGGGGTGGGGTGGGGAATCCTCAGCTCCTTAACCTCTTTTCCTCCCTTCGGCTCGACCCCGACCGAGTCTTGCCGCCGGCGCCCCTCACCACGCCGTCAGCCGCGGCTTCCGCCCCATTCCCATCCTCCCAGATCTCCACGTCGTCCGGTGCACCTCAGAGCTAGTTCTTCGCACCCCCCCCCCTCCACCACATCTCCGCGCCGTCCGCTGCGCCTCAGAGCTAGTTCTTCGCGTCCGCCGCGGCTCCCTCCTCCCGTCCGGCCGCACCTCGCTGCTGCAGCCGTGTCATCTCCCTATCAGCAGCCAGCAGCCCTCTTTTCTTCCAAAATGTATGTCAAGCTTTCTTTCTTCCTATTTCGCGAATTTTGCTTTTTGAGGAAGGGCTTATTCACGTATTACAAGCAGAATTAAACTGAAGGATATTGATGTCTTTTTCAATGCATATTTGTTGGTTATATGTTTACAAATCTGTTAACAATGTGAAAAGGGGGCAGCATCAACAATTAACCGAAGTGGGCGCTTATGATTTATGATGAAGGCAGACCAACAAAGGGGCATATGATCGAAGGCAGCTGAGCTAGGGGAGGTTATAATCAATTATCCGGAAGCAGAGAGGAGCAAGGGAAGACGCAGGGAGGAGCAAGAGGAGCAGGGCCGGCCCATAGATTTCGAGGGCCCTAGGGCAACACGGCACCAAAGGCCCCTTCTTTACAGTGTCGAAGCTTTTTAGGGCAGGGGGCCATCGCCCCCTACTATGGAGAATTCCTTAAAGATATATATATTTATGCTATTTTTACATTTTATTCACAGTTTAAGTACGATTGGTGTTCTTGGCACCCCTAACAATCTCCGTCATGTTCCGCCATTTGGTTACGCATAATTTTAAAAAATATTATTAGTATTCCACAAGAGAAATATTCGGGTAATGCAATAGCAAACTAAATAATATTTACATTTGAAAGATCCATGATCTTTGAAATCTCAGTAAAGATATTGAAACTATTTATTTCTATTGTTCAAGAAAATTATATATCATTATTCTTATTTTTACCATAGCTACATATACATATATATATATATCTAAAATTAATCGGAGAAAATTTATGAGAGTCGGTGTTGTGGTTCATATTTGGAAAGGCTAGAAGAAATAATGTCACCAGGAAAAATTATTTAGAAGTATTGAATTATTTTTGTAAAAGGAGTCAGAGTAGAGGTATGATTGGATCTTTTGTATTTTTTAGAATTATTCTAAGCCGTGTGGCCTAAAGAATAATTGTTGATTCTTCTGGTATTAGGAATCAGAGTAGAGAAGCGGTATGCTACATCATAAAACATCTATATATTCTAGAATTATTTTAAATTATACAACCCAAAAAGTATATGTATAAGTGTATTAAATATGCAAACAAATCTTGGGCCAGGG
Source organism: Lolium rigidum (assembly GCF_022539505.1). Lineage (NCBI taxonomy): Eukaryota > Viridiplantae > Streptophyta > Magnoliopsida > Poales > Poaceae > Lolium > Lolium rigidum. The sequence continues at coordinate 71,335,684 of NC_061510.1, read as the reverse complement.
CCCCTAGCTCCCGGAGGCTAGCTGTTTGGTCGGTTCAACTTTAATCGCTGTTCGATTCTTGCTGCAGAGGCTGCCTGACGAGTTCGCCAAGTTGCTGGACGACCATGATCCCTGTGAAGTGACGCTGTGTGAGGCCGGCGGAGGACGTCGCCTGTGGGACGTGGCGGTGGTCCGTGACGGGGATGGCCAAATGTACCTCGAACGTGGCTGGGAGCAGGTCGCCCGTGCTCACAACCTGGGGTTTGGAAACGCCCTGGTCTTCTGTTACGGCGATGATGCCATGCTCACCGTCAAGGTGTTGGATGTGAGCATGCGCCGCAGATTCTACCAGCACGACGACACGAGTAAGCGGTTCTTCTAGCTCTTCTTTGTCTTCGTGTCACGAAGATTTATTGTACTCTGGATTCCTCCTAGTAACATGTAAGAATTCAGTTAAGAAGGATGGGGCTCGCATTTGGGACGACACAGGCAGTGGGAGCAGCAGCGACAGGAGCAGCTCGGCGGAGATCAGCATCCACGACGCGCCGACGTTGCAGTTCACCGTCACGCTGAACAAATGCTCGCCCTTGGGCGTGAGGAGGCTGCAGCAGTATCTGGTGAGACGTTGGTCAACTCTAGAATTACTCGTCACGGGACGGTCCAGAGGTTCGTGCTAACTCATTTCTCCCTTTCTTCCGCGGGGTTGTGCAGAGCGTGCCGCCGGAGCCCCAGGACGCGTGCGTGCACGAGGAGAGGAGCAAGGTGTTGCTGCGGATGCCCGGGAGGAAGTCCAGGATAGTGAACCTCAAGCGCAGCATCATCCTCTTCACCATCGCTGCTCTCATTTGCACCATCGCTGCACCCGCCACGGCAAGCGGACCACTGCTCGGTGGTTGGCAACAAATCCCAGACATTAACACCAGGGAGGTCCAGGAGATTGCCGGGTGGGCGGTTGCTGAGCACGCCAGGCAGGCCAACGATGGGCTCCAGCTCAAGACGGTGATGAGCGGCATGGAGCAGGTCGTGGCCGGCATGAACTGGAAGCTCCGTCTTGACGCGGTGAACGGCGACGGCGTGGAGTGCATCTACGTCGCGGAGGTGTCCGACCAATCGTGGACCAACACGCGCACGCTGCTTTTCTTCGCTCCAGCGCAGTCCGCCCAGGGCATGTGCGGGCTGAACCGCCCCCCTAATTCCATGGCACCCCAAATTAGGCCGAGGTTCCTAGGTTTAGTCGCCAGTTGCGCTTCGCTTCTGTTCACCGCAGTCCAGTTTCACTAGTCCAGTTTCCTGGCTTGTCCCTAGCTAGATGTTTGTTCGTTTCTCGGTCAGCAAATGCTATGGACTTCCTCTTTTCGTTCAGCTGATCTGTGTTTCGCTTAATAACTGTAAGTAAAACCTGAATTCCTGGTAGTCGACTTCTTATATATGCTAGTAGCAGAGAAACTAGAGACTAAACCTGATTAGCCGTGCTTCCCCGCCTGCAAATGCTAACATTGTTCTTGAGCTCTCTTGATCTGAGATTGTTCCTTTTTTGAACAGGATGGTGATGAGATGAGATCACATGAGTGACACCTTGCTAATTCCTCGGGACGATAGTGAGGGCAGGCTACTCCCTTGTCCGTACTAGTACTTTTAACAGGAATTGAGTGCGAGATTGCCAATTTTATCAGGCTTTTGCTTATACGTACTCCCTACGTCCCCCAAATAGCTAGGTAACCCCCAAATAGGTGAGGTATAAACTTAGTTTTAAAAAATTAACTTTGAATGATAATATATACTAAAATATGAATATCGACAATACCGAACCAATATCAATGGATCCATCATATGACATATTTCATAATGTATTTACTTAATATTGTAGTTGCTGATAATTCCATTAATATATTTGGTCAAACTTTGAAAACGTTGATTTTTTTGGCTAAGTTTATGTCACCTATTTGGGGCCGGAGGGATTCAACGTCTTTCTTTTACAAGCAATCCCCTTCCTTATTGCCATCATGTTGACCAATGACTTTTTTTGTAATTGACATCGTCTCCTACCGATGATAGAGGAGTGGGGCTACTTGAGCCTTCATCATCGGTGTCAAGCACAAAACACTCTCCAAGAAAGATAAACATAAGATTCTTCTTGTTTGGGAATTCGTTGGATCGTCGGTTCTTCCATGTCTCATAATGTTTGAGAATTTTTCAACTATGGTACAAACCAAATCCCTTTGCTTGCCTTCCACTCAGTTCGCCCTTGTAAAATTTTGACCAATGGTTAGCTACAAATGTAAAAAAAAAAAGCAAGTTAGAGTCCAACATACACAATAGATGTCCAAATGTAAATAATTGACCATGTAAATAATAATCGATAACATTATCTTCAGCATATGTCCCACCTGGATTTAGATGATCAATATCAGTGAAGCAACTTGACCATTTGAAACAATCCGATGACATAGTTTGGAAACATTTTTGGAGATAAACCTGTGACCTAGATTTGTCAGACTTGAAGGTGATCCCAAATTACTATTAACATATTGGTATCCTAAATTGTTGCATATGCCCAAAACTTCAACTTTTATTCAGAAACCAGGATAATATGGTACTAAAATAGATATAGTTCACATAATAACAAAGGTTTAAAATATTTCTTTCATAGTCTCAACCAGGATAATATGGTACTAAAAATAGATATAGTTCACAGAATTACAAAGGTTTAAAATATTTCTTTCATAGTCTACCACATAATTTATTTAATGAAAAATAATAACAATACTATTTGAGAATGCAAGGTTTATCACTACATCATCACACAAACAAGCTGCAATTTTTCACATCTTTCATGCGTCACCATTTAGATTAAGATTGAGATTGGGACGATATCTCTCTGGCACCTCCTACTCTTTTAAGCTTATTTGCAATCATTAAGGATACACTAAAAATGACCCCCTCACATTTGTGAGGGCCACATTGCAAGTTTCTTTAAATAAAAAACCCGGTGCTTACAAGGCAGGGGGTTTCATACAAAGAGCAACGAGGCTTCCCAATACCATTATATTATGTCACTTATCTCACAACATACCACGAGAGGCTTCAAGACAACAACCATCCACACAGCTTAGTCGAAAGTATTATGTGGGAGTACCCAATAGATATAGTTAAACCGAGTTATCTTGTTTCTCCTCGACAACCTGCAACTAGACCATCGCCTTCCCTCGTCAGGTGAATTGAAAACCGAGTGCACCATCATATACTCCCTCCGTCCCAGAAAAAAAAAAGTTGCCAATTTTTTTCAAGATATGAATGTATCTATAACTAAAATATATCTATATACCTCCGTATCTAAATAAAGTAGAGAAACTTTATTAGGAACTGAGGTAGTACTCATTTGTGGAAATCACACTTTAATTTTTTTAATAGATTAATAAATGAATGTTTTTCTTTGTGATCGCCCCTCTCCCACTTTTGATATGCGCCCGCAAATTTTATCTACCATCGTGGAAAATCCCTTATAGGCAGGAGCATTACTTTTTTTTTTGCAAAACAAGGCATTTTCCAGCAGTGCAGCTGACTCGATTTGTTTTTGAAGCAAGAGGCAAAAGTTCCTTTTATATTGATATAGAAGGAGCAAACACAACCAGAAACAAAAACAGGAAAAAACATAGCCAGCCCTAAGAAGAGATCTCCGCAAGGTGTTTTGCGCCGGCAGCTTTCCAGTTAGCGGCCTCGTCCTTAATCCTCTGCATGAGCGCCAAAGGCGTGGAAGCCTTGTTGTTGAAAACCCTAGCGTTGCGCTCCTTCCAGATCTCCCACCCGATAAGGATGACCGCGGTCTGTAGGCCTTTAGGAGATGCCGACGGAGAGGCCGCGATGGCATGCCAGTACTGGAGGACTGTGTCCCTTCCGGTGCCCAGGTCGCTTAACAGAGAGGGGCAGTAGAGCCAGCAAGCGGCCTGCTGCCAGATTCTTCTGGAGTAGCGGCATTCGAAGAGGATGTGCCTGGCGGTCTCCGGCTAACATCTGCATAGCTGACAAGTCGGCTGATGCGGCCAACCGCGGATGGCTAGACGGTCAGAGGTCCAGAGCCGATTCTGGACCGCAAGCCACACGAAGAAGCGACATTTGGGTGGCGTCCAGGTCTTCCAGACAATCTGCTTGAATGAGCAAGACGTGGACCCCTGAAATTGAGATTTGTAAGCCGACCCTGCGGAGTAGACACCGTCAGCAGTGAGGGTCTAGGAGATCGTGTCCGGGTCCCCGGAAGAAGGGCAATGTCGTGCAGCATGCCCCAAAGGGTGATGAACTGGGTCATGTGCTCGACGGTGAAGGAGGCAACGGCAACATCCGCGATCCATCTGTTATTGGCCATAGCATCGTGGACAGTGCGGTTTTTCCTTTTGGATACCTCGTAGATAAGCGGGAAGACAAGCTTCGGTGGCCTAGAGTCCAGCTAGGAGGAGTGCCAGAAGGAGGCCTTGTGTCCGTTGCCAAGGGTGACCTTGGTGGCCGCACTGAAAAGGCTCCGGTCCATCTCGTCGTTTGGAGTTTCGAGGCCCACCCAGGGCTTGTCCGGAGTAGTCCATTTAAACCATAGCCAATGCGGCCGAAGGGCCCGAGCAAACTTTTCGAGGTCGAGGATTCCCAGCCCTCTCAGATCTTTGGGCTGGCAGACCTTAGCCCAGCAGACCATGCTCTTCCCACCACTGGCCGAGGTACTACAGGCCCACAACATGCCACGACTAATTTTATCGAAGGCCTTCATGGTGGCTTTGTCGAGCTTGAGGGCGGTGAGGAGGAAAATGTGCATCGAGGTTAACACGGACTTCACAAGAGCCATACAACCCGCTCTGTTGAGGAACTTTGCTTTCCAAGGGTTGAACCGTGCCAGCACCTTGTCCACGTACGGCAGGAGGTCAATGCGACGTAGCCGACCAAGCGTGATAGGCAAGCCCAGGTACTTGATAGGAAAGGCGGCCCGTACGGCGGGGAACCTAGGACGTTTGTAATGTCGATATCGTCGCAACGGATGGTAGCCACCGAGCTCTTTTCAACATTGGTCATCAGACCCGTTGATTCACCAAAATTCTGCAGCAGCTCGGTAAGGTTGTTAACATCGCCCACCTCCGGCTTGAGGAAGATCACCACGTCATCCGCGTAGAGGGAGATCCTTGAGTTGGGCAAGTTTCCAGGCAGCGGCTGAAGAAACCCAGACTGTGTGGCAAGCTCGAGGATCCTTGGAAGGGGGTCCATTGGCGAAGGCCACGCCCATGAGAGATAGTGTTGCCTGCGACACCGTTGAGGAGTACCCGAGAGGTGGCAGAAGAGAACAACAGGGTGACCCATGCCCGAAAGCATAATGTCGAGGATGTAGTCCCAACACACGGAGTCGAAAGCCTTGGCAATGTCCAGCTTGATGAGTATGGTGGGGGATCTCTTTTGGTGGAAGCGGCGGGCGGTGTTCCTCACAAACATGAAGTTGTCATGGATGCTCCTAGACTCGATGAAGGAGCTTTGGGTTGGCGAGATGATGTCATGCATTTTGGGCTGCAGTCTCAAGGCCATGGCCTTGGAGATGATCTTCGGGACAATGTGAATGAGACTAATCGGGCGAAAGTCCGTGACCACCTCGCCCCCCTCTTTCTCGGGCAGCAGGACTATGTTGGCTCCGTTGATGATGTACATGTTGTTGATGTTAAGCTCGGAGAAAGCATCGATGACCTTCATAAGGTCGCGCTTGACGATGGGCCAGCAAGCACGAAAGAATTCGACGGTGTAGCCATCAGGGCTAGGATCTTTTTCGGGTGGTAGGGACATGATGGTGTGGTGAATCTTTTCCTCAGAGAAAGGCAGTCCTAGCGCCTCAAGGTCCTCAACGGAGGGGTCCAGGGCCTCCCAATTAAAGTCCAGAGAGCGAGTCAGAGGAGCGCCCAAAGCCGCGGTGAAGTGTTCCTCAATGATCTGCGCCTTGTCAGTGTGAGAAGAAGCTCAGCCCTCGTTAGGCTTGAACCTTTGAATAGTATTCTTGCGCCGCCTCGAATTCACCCTAAGGTGGAAGAACTTGGTATTCGCATCGCCCTCCCAGAGGAAATTGATGCGCGAGGCTTGGCGCCTACGGGAGCGCTCCAGAACCGCTAAACCCATTACCCTATGCTTGAGCGCAGCACAGAGAGATTTCTCCTCTGTAAACAGGGTGCGAGACTCCTGCGCGATGTCCAGCTGGAGAATGATGTCCAGGCCCATGATGAGCTGCTGCTTGTGATCCGAGAAGAGGCCCTTGCTCCAGGCGCGCAGTTTTTTCGCAGTCAGCTTGAGCTTCTGGTTGAGGATTTGGACCGGTTGTGAGTGTGTGGTGGGCTCGTTCCAAGTGGTAGCGACCAACTCAGGGAACCACGGCATCTTGACCCAGAAGTTTTCGAAGCGGAAGGTGGCCGGACGGCGAGGCCCACTGAGATTGCAGAGCAGCAGCGGACAGTGGTCGAACAGGGACGAGGAAAGAGTATTTAGACCGTGGTTGTCAAAGGCGAGCTCCCAGGCGGAGTTGCAGAAAGCCCGGTCCAATCTGACCAGAGTGGGTTCATCGCGCTCGTTGCTCCAAGTGAACTTTCGGTTTTGCAGCTTGATCTCCTTGAGCTGGCAAGCAATAAGCGCCTGACGGAACTGCCCCATTAGCCGGAGGTTCAGATTCCCGTTGTTCTTATCCTCCGCCTGGTAGATGAGACTGAAATCCCCAAAATCAGCCAATTCTCGTTATCGTCCGCCGGCTCACTCGATTTGGGCTAGAGCATTAGCTGGTTAGTATAGAAACCGGATAGAAGAAAAAAGAGAACGCATGCTATGAACAACTTCGTGCATAAATAGGCTGTAATATTCACAAGAGAGAAAGAAAATGGGAAGTAGTAGAACCGTTTTTTCTGTATAGGATAAATGGAGATAATTTAGTTTTTGTCACACTACTTTTGCTCATTTACTTGTTTCACTTTAAATTTTGACATTTTGCTTTTGCCCTGCCTGGTAATGTATCATTTTTGTCCCATGTGAGGCAAAATCAAATGAAAATGACGAGTTCTTATTTTATTTTGCCCCTTTTGTTATTGTTTTGGTTTTGCATATGCCCCTCAACGGGAGAGAATATGGCAAAAACAATATGTCAAAATTTATAGTGGCAAAGCAAAATGAGCAAATTCTAGTGTGGCAAAAGCAAAATTTGCCCTAACTAGCTCAACGTTATTTTCTACTCCCTCTGGTTTAAAATAATTATCCAAAATTAAGCACCGGTGGAAAAAGGGGCTTTGGTCGCGGTTGGCAACTGCCATTAGTCGCGGTGGCC